>NC_052349.1:25744487-25769429 GCF_009727055.1 Benincasa hispida | reverse complement strand
CTAGATTCTGTACTTGAGAGAATAACCTTTCTCCTATTCCTAAATTGGGTAGGCGTGAACTCTGTCTTGCACCCTATGTCCCCAGCTATCTATCCGGTCTTACCCCTAAAATTTGAGTCTTATTGAGCCGGCGATGTTGAGCCAACCCTCAACTATGTAAATCTAAGGGCAATTCTGAATAAACAGGAGTTCATAGTTAGCTCAGGATTAAGATCGAGTTACCTAGGTCATCTAAGTGAAATAGTCAGTCTTATACTAAACAACATTATAAAGTAAGAGTGACTTATTTCTTGGTCCTAATCTTATGAAAACTCATTGCATAGGACGCCCCCACTCCTCATGTCATAACATGTACGAATTAAGATCACATCGTATATAGTACTTTACAACTCTTTGTAACAACTAAAGAGTAGGCCGCATCCAATGGTGTTACCAGAATAAGGTACCCAACCTTATTCATATACCATAGATCATTTTGACTATTCACTCGAACCTGATCCATTCTTATGTCTCCACATAAAGTTTAAGTACTCATACAATAGTCATGGGTCTTAGTTTATTGGATTTAGACTTTCATACAATTTATGAAATCAATAACAAGTTTATTGATTATAGAAAATGTTTATCATTCTACAAACTGTGAGTTTTTAGGATATAAAACCCAACACACATTTCTCCTACTCAGCACAATTTCCTCCAAATTGTACCCAATGCTTGAAGTTGAGATCTCATCTCATCTCTATCAGTTAGGCTTAGTACAACATCTTGTACTAAATATTATGATTTTATCATAATGTCATAACACACTTGCCTAAATGACTTAAACTTTAGTCTAATTTATTTTGAATATTTCAAAGAAAATAAGACTTAAGTTGTATTAAAATAAGATACATTTATTCATAAATACTCATCAATCGTATTAATGACTTATTTATGAAATCAAACTTATACTTCTAATCATAAGATCACTTGGGTCAAGGAAAGTCCAACATTGGCCAGGTAACCTTATCTAATAAAGTGTTAATGACACACCTATACGAGAAACAAGACTTTTGATATGTAATAATAATTTAACTCTAAGGATTACCTGTAAGTGTCATTTAAAAACCAAAGACATGTATCCCTTTAGGATAATAGAATCTTTTTTTTTTTTTTTTAGATTCATTAATCCTTACACTCTCTTAGTTTAGTATACAGATGTGTTAACTTTTAACATAGAAAAATGTGTTTATTCAAAGTTGAACATATTTTCAAAACAACTTTTGAAAACATACCTTATTACTAAGATTATTCATACGCTATTACATATTTAGTATGGATAAATTGAATTTCTATTACGGTCATAAAAGCACCACATTCAACATAAAAGACAACATTTTAATTTAACACGCAAACTCTATTTATTTAAAGTTGAACCTATTTTCAAAAAAACTTTTGAAAACATGTCTTATTACTAAAATTATTCTATGAAATATTTAGTAATATAGTTTGGATAAATTGAATTTCTCTTATGGTGATAAAAGCATCATGTTCAACATAAATAAATAATATTTTAATGTCTCCCACTACTTTAATTGAGATGAGCTTCCCGTTGCCAACTAGTATAACTATTCCACTAAATTAAGTATTTGCCAAAATTTACAATCTAATTATAAGGAAGAAAACTTCTGCTAGTGAATCCTTATTCAACTGTTAAGGTGTGAATCTGTTTTCTCCACCAAGAACTTAGTAAATCAAATTTACTTAGTCTTATTTTTTTCCTTTTGAGATATTTGTAAAATTCCTCATCATTCGACATCCCAAACTAATTTTGAAATTATTTTCCTTATTAGCTCCAGTCATAATAATTTTTCTTGGATGCCGATAATACTTAACTTTGGAGGTCATATAGCTTCCCATGACTCCAACATACAAATGTTTTGTCATAACTTTATCTTATAATCCAAACACACCATATGTTATCTAGATAAAAGTAAGTTATCACTGTAAAGATTATCCATGAACACTTCATGAACGACAATTTCTTTTGAGAGCATTTCTCAAGTTAAAGTGATGACATGCAGAAATGCATGTCATCTTAGATCTTTTACTTAGAATTATGAGGGCTATTAAGCAGAAGATGCGGCAATTGTGTTAAAAATACACGAGAAAATGAGCTTGCGTCGTTCAGCATGATGAATCTCGACTAACCCATTATTATGCGTTATTATGCGTTTAATGTTCTATTTTTGTAGCTAACGCAGGAAGTGGACGCAAATGCGGAAATCGGACTGCCCCATAGACGACCACATGCAGAGAAACTCTCCATCGCAAAGGTAAACGCGTTCGATCAATGCATAGGTGTTGCGGTAATTAGCTGCATGCATCCAACGCATGAGAGTTGTGCTCGTCAAGCGATTACGATCATCGTGTAGAAGTTGCGATATTAAGCGAATGTAGTCATTAAATGATTGCAGCTACACGATAACACATACTAATGGGATCAATAAAAGGTTGGTGGAATGAACGCATCAACGTACATCTCGAGAAAAGAAAAAGATGATGTTGACATTTCACCTACCACGCCGTTAGCAGCAGAGATTCAGAAAGAACTAAACGCGTCGAATGTCATAATCAGAGCAGTCCATTAATGCTGTCGGCGATCCAGGCTCTATATAAAGAAGCCGATGAGCAGAATTCCAAGTTATCCAAGGTTTTCACCTGAGGTTCGCCTAGGGCGAATCCTTGTGATCCAGACAAATGCATGAGAGGAAGCTCGAGAGTTCTTCACCTCCTTCATCCATTCTGAGTGACGACTGAAGCCTTCGACCGGAGCTAGATCTTGAGAGAGTCAGCTCCACCACCCATCCATGGCACCACGGCAACCTTGACGCACATCCGCTGGAAGCAAGTCTTTGCTTCCAGCTGGTCATTTCATTTTCTTTTCTTTTCTTATATTGTATTGTATTACATTTTGTGATTAAGAAATTAATACATTAAGTGTTCAATGCATTTCTGTGTTTCCTTCAACTCCATCTTCTTTACTTAGCATCCATAAATTCATTGCATCACTTAGTGAGATTGCTAGAGTATCTCATACTTAATCATGTGGATTAGGGATATGAAGCATATAGCAAACCACCGGAAGGTGTGAGTTGCGTAAATGTGTGAGAAAACCTTATTTGCTTAGTGTGAAGTTGTAGCACGCTTGTCCATGCGTAGAGTCAGCAACAACTAACTGCCCGGGAGGGTAAGTGGTTGGTCGCATTAAGCAATGTAAGCAAGTATTCACTAGGAATAGGAATAATCTTACGTTAGCCAAGTTCATGCGGTTACCTTGTCTTGTGTATACGTCCATTGCACCTTTAGAGCTACTCGGGAGAAAGTCTAAAGAAAGAACCTGACTCGAGAAAGCTAGGTTAGAATCGATGCTCGGAAGAGCTAGATTAGGTTTGCATAAGCAAGAATGGAGATTTAGGAATAAGTTTTGTTTGCCATCACACAACATATGCACCCTACTGATAGGATATTGCATGCGTCCAGGAAGTAGGATATGGTGGTTATATGCGGCCATCACACTCATGCGGCGAGAGCACATGAGTGGGTTACAGGGGTTTAGGCTGGCATAGGCTTCTCGACACTTTCGCATATCCATCGCATACGTCCTAGAGTTAGGCTCAAGTGTGTGTAGCATGAGCGCATGGCTTGCATTGACTAAGGTTGTCCTTGCGGTCACCCTTAAGTATTGCAATGAAGACATCTCCGCATTTTATCTATTCTTCCATTCACTTGTTTCATGTCAAGAATTTTCGTGTCTCTACCTCTCATTCGTACTCTCATTGCGTTGTCTGTTACTTAGGAGTAGGAGTAGTGTTAGCTTAGCAACCTCTCATCCATTCTTTTATTTAACCGCCACATGCACATTACCACATTCATCCAGCTACAAGTCTCTGTGTTCGACCTCGGATCACTTGAGAAACTTGCATTCGCGTTATACTTGGCGTGAGCACAAGAAAACTTGTGACAGGACACATGGTCATCGCATACATTTATTAACGCATAGTAATTCCAACGCATGACCATCGACGCATGACAATCAACGCATACCTTAAGAACATACATCGCATATTGCGTCCACGGAATTTTAGTTGTCGAGTAATTGATATCTAATTTTCCGTCATCAAGTTTTTAGCGTCGTTGCTGGGGACTTGGCAGCTAATTGTTTGTTGAGTTTTGTGTCTCTGCATACAACCTTTCTATCTTGGGAGTATTGTAGCTTGTGCGACCAGGCTGCAAACAATATTGAAGTGTAGGCGATGCGCTGAAAGCCAGTATTGACCCCAAGGTAGAAGGGAAATCAGTCGCATGAGCTGAAGGTAATTCTAAGCACATGGTAGCGACATACACTCAACAATTACCGGAAGTTCCACAGGTCAAGGCATGCCCCTCGACCCAAGAAGTTGAGAGTAATCTCTTGCATGGAAGACTCCTTGTGGTGACAACACTCTTACNCAGGGTAAGCTCCTTGACCCAAGAAGTTGAGAGTAATCTCTTGCATGGAAGACTCCTTGTGGTGACAACACTCTTACTTTTCGAGGGACGTCTTCTACTTTATCTTTATCTTGCTTTCCTTGTTTAGGTTATTTTTATTTTATTGTTATTTTGGATATATGATTATTTCCTTGGTTGTGGTATGATTGTTCCTTGCAAGTGCAACAATAAGTCTCCTTGGTGCGCAGTACAACGCAAGAATTCCTTTCCTCCTTCAACGCTGGCATCGATTGCATGGATTCCAACGCATGATCGCATGCATTATTTTGTCTAAGGTTCTTTTCTTCTTATCTTTTATGCATTATCCTTTTGAAATTCTATTTTTCCCAATTGCGATATTTCTATGATGGTACGTATAATTCACCGCATCTTCTAATTAATCATTGCAAGGCGTTCCTTACTCTTAATAGCTTCTTCAAATTTTGAAAGTATAAAGTTTTATTTTGTGTAAACCTTCGCTCAAACGTTTATTATCGCATTTTGTTGATTTTGTTTTTAGCTTTGTGGTGAGAATGCTGCCAACCTCTAAGTTTGGGGGTGGCAGCAGTCTCGGAGAATTATGTTCATTGCATTGCGATCATATGAAAAAAAATGGTGAAGAGAATTTTTGAGAATAATAACTCCGTTGTTAACGCAATGGGGAAACTCATGTTGATAAGAGTTAAATTGTGAAAGGCACTTACCCGTAGTTGGATGTCCGCATGACACACGTAGGGGCAAGTCAAAACGAAGGTAAGTCGCCAAGATCAATGCATAAGCACAACTCCTCTGTCCGGAGCAAGCCAAATCAAACGAGACAAGAGTTGAGTTGAATATGGAACGCAACCAAAGTTGGATGCCCACATGACACACATGAAGGTAAGCCAAAACGAAGGGCGTAACCCGGTTCAACGCCGCATTTGAATAAGTCGTCGCAAATTTTTGAAGTGTTTTGAACGAACGCATTCTCAAAAGCTAAATGCAAAGTTGCGGTGAATGAGTAAAAAGTATTTTAGCAAAGGCTTGCCGGATCCAAACTTAGAAAAGATCTTTTTGAAGAAGCAGCCAAAGTGGAGGAGAGCATTGCGGTGATGGTCAGAGGTGTGTGTAAATTATATTCTAAGAAGCTGGTCATTTCAAAGGACAGCAAGAAGATGAGTTAGAATTTCTTGAGTATAACGCATGGTTGAGGACAAACATGATTTTAAGTTTGGGGCTGTGATGACATGCAAAAATGCATGTCATCTTAGACCTTTTACTTAGAATTATGAGGGCTGTTAAGCAGAATATGTAGCAATTATGTAAGAATTTAGGAGAAAATGAGCTTGTGTCGTTCAGCATGATGAATCTCGACCCATTATTATGCGTTATTATGCATTTAATATTCTATTTTTGTAGCTAACACAAGAAGTGGACGCAAACGCGAAAATTGGACTGTCGCATAGACGACCGCATGCAGAGAAACTCTTCATTGCAAAGGCAAATGCGTTTGATCAACGCATGGGTGTTGCAGTAATCAGCCGCATGCGTCCATCGCATTGGAATTGCGCTCGTCAAGCGATTGTGGTCATCGTGTAGAAGTTGTGATATTAAGCGAATGCGGTCACTGAATGATTGCAACTACACGATAACGCATACTAATGGGATCAACACAAGGTTAATGGAATGAATGCATCAACGTACATCTCGAGAAAAGAAAAAGATGATGTTGACATTTCACTTACCACGCCGTTAGCAGCATAGATTCAGAAAGGACTAAACACGCCGAATGTCAGAATCAAAGCAGTCCATTAATACTGTCGGCGATCCAAGCTCTATATAAAGAAGCCAATGAGCATAATTTCAAGTTATCCAAGGTTTTCGTCTGAGGTTCGCCTAGGGCGGATCCTTGTGATCCAGACAAATGCATGAGAGGAAGCTCGAGAGTTCTTCACCTCCTTCATCCATTTTGAGTGACGACCAGAGCTAGATCTCGGGAGAGTCAGCTCCACCACCATCCATGGCACCACCGACAGCCTTGACGCATATCCGCTAGATGCAAGTCTTTGCTTTTAGCTGGTCATTTCATTTTCTCTTCTTTTCTTATATTGTATTGTATTACATTTTGTGATTAAGGAATTAATACATTATGTGTTCAATGCATTTCCGTTTTTCCTTCAACTCCATCTCCATCTTCTTTACTTAGCATCTATAACTTCATTGCATCACTTAGTGAGATTGCTAGAGTATCACATACTTAATCATGTGGATTAGAGATATGAAGCATGTCGTAAACTATCGAAAGGTGTGAGTTGCGTAAGTATGTGAGAAAACCTTATTTTCTTAGTGTGAAGTTGTAGCACGCTTGTCCATGAGTAGAGTCAGCAATAACTAACTGCCCGGGAGGGTAAGTGGTTGGTCGCATTAAGCAACATAAGCAAGTATTCACTAAGAATAGGAATAATCTTATGTTAGCCAAGTTCATGCAGTTACCTTGTCTTGTGTATGCGTCCATTACACCTTTAGAGCTACTCGGG
Organism: Benincasa hispida; assembly: GCF_009727055.1. Taxonomy (NCBI): domain Eukaryota; kingdom Viridiplantae; phylum Streptophyta; class Magnoliopsida; order Cucurbitales; family Cucurbitaceae; genus Benincasa; species Benincasa hispida. The sequence goes on along the minus strand of NC_052349.1, from coordinate 25,762,404 downwards.
AGAGAGTCAAAAGAAAGAACCTGACTCGAGAGAGCTAGGTTAGATTCAATGCTCGGAAGAGCTAGATTAGGTTTGCATAAGCAAGAATGAAGACTTAGGAATAAGTTTCGTTTGCCATCACACAACATATGCACCCTACGGATAGAATATTGCATGCGTCCAGGAAGTAGGATATGGTGGTTATATGTAGCCATCACGCTCATGCGGCGAGAGCACGTGAGCGGATTATAGGGGTTAAACTAGCATAGGCTTCTCAACACTTTCGCATATCCATCGCATATGTTTAGAGTTAGGCTCAAGTGTGTATAGCATGAGCGCATGGTTTGCGTTGACTAAGGTTGCCCTTGCGGTCACTCTTAAGTATTGCAATGAAGACATCTCTGCATTTTATCTATTCTTCCATTCACTTGTTTCATGTCAAGAATTGTCGTGTCTCTACCTCTCATTCATACTCTCATTGTGTTGTCTGTTACTTAGGAGTAGGAGTAGTGTCAGCTTAGCAACCTCCCATCCATTCTTTTATTTAATCGCCGCATGCACATTACCGCATTCATCCAGCTACAAATCACTGTGTTCGACCTCGGATCACCCAAGAAACTTGCATTCACGTTATACTTGACGTGAGCGCAAGAAAACTTGTGACAGGACACATGGTCATCGCATACATTTATTAACACATAGTAATTCCAATGCATGATAGTCAATGCATACCTTAAGAACATGCATCGCATATTGCGTCCATGAAATTTTAGTTGTCGAGTAATTGACATCTAATTTTCCGTCATCATAAAGATAAAATTACACTATCATTATAAAAAAGTTAACAATAAGCATGCAAAATCAATTTGGATTTTAAGCAATCTAACTACATTAATTTTGAGGATCAAGCATGCATGTTTAAAGGAAAAAGTTTAGGATTTAAGATTACAACCTTTGTAGAACTTATAATTTTAGCAACTTGCCAATTTCTGATCACGAACTCCTCGTGAATCATTGCTAGAGTCTTTTTCGCTATTTTCCAGCCTTAAAACAGATCGTGGGATCCAATTGTGATGAAATTGAATGAAATTTTAGGGTAAAGAGTGTTCTGGTGCAAGAATTTGATAAGAACAAATTTTCATCAAATTTCCTTATTGCATGAATCTTTAACCAAATCATTTTTCTTCCATTTATAGAAGAAATATACATGCAATTTAATTGCATCATCAACCAATTAAGCATGCAAAAGGGGGTGGGATTAAGTGTTTGCTAAGTGGATTTTTTGGGATAATTCTGCTAACCCTTAAAAAATTCATTTTAAATTTTTATTTTAAAAAAAATCAAATTAAATGAATTTTAATTTTAAATAAAATCAATTCAAACAATTAATTTTAAATAAAATTCATTTTAAATAAATAATTAAATAATTAAATTAATATCAAATATTAAATTAGTAAAACACCTATCTCGAACATGAATCCTCATTCATATAAACAATATTTAAATCATATTTAAATATTTTCAAATCTCCAATTTGTTTAATTCCATAATTAAACGTCAATTATATCACATATAATTAATTATAATTCCCTAAATTGAATTTGAACATTTAAAATTCTCTCATCACATTGTCTGAGGTTTAGTCCGATATGAGCTAGTAGGAGGACCTAATGGACCTATACATCACGAGCTCCAATGATTCAGGATTAACCGACTAAACTTTTTAACCTAATTAACCAACATTCGCTAACTAGCGGGACACTCCACAAAAGCCCAGTAGTTGCACTCTTCTCACTGTAGATATATTTTTGTCCATTTGATTTAATCATGGTTAGCAAGTCGATCCATCACTAGTTATTTGTACAGTTGGGTCAAAATTACCATTTTACCCATGTATTACATCTTGCTCCTTAAATCCCACTGATCCTCTAATGAATAACTAGTTTGTGGTCCAACCACCAAATCGAGTCCCTTTCGGGCCAATGAGAGGGTGGGGCCCCTTGTTCAAAACCCGAAGTTAACAATTAAGAGAACAACCTATCTACTATCCTTGGAACTAAGTAGGAGTATATTCCATCTTGCAGTACTATGTCCCAGCTATCTACCTGATGTTACCCCTAAAATGGGAGGCTTATTGAGTTGGTGATGTTGAACCACTCTCATCCATGCAAATTAAAGAATAATCCCGAATAAACAGGAGTTCATAGTTAGCTCAAGATTAAGATCGAGTTACCTAGGTCATCGAATTTAAATAATTAGTCTTATCAATAAACGACGTTATATAGTAAAAGTAACCATTTCGTGGTCAGGTCTTATGTAAACTCATTGCATATGATGCCCCACTCGCATGTCTCTACATGAACGATTCAGGATCACATCGTTTGTATCTAATACAAAGTAGGTCGCATTCGATAGTGTCCTCAGGTTAAGGTACCCAGCTTTATCCCTATACAATAGACTTTTTTGGCTATTACTCGAACTTGATCCACTTTTATGTCTTCACATAAAGTTCAAGTATTCATGCTATAACCAAGGATTTTTAGTTTACTGGGTTTAGAGTTAAAAAGTACAATTCACAAATTCAATAATATCTTTATTAAATAAACCTCAATAACAATTTTATTGTAAAATAGAATATGTTTAAAATTTACAAACCACGAGTTTTAGGACATACAACCCAACACATTATGTGTTAATGAAAATTTTCAAAGTAACATAATTATTAAACCTTTTGACTTATATCGGTAAAAAAATAGAACTCTTGAGATGAAAATGACATAGCTTTGAATTATATAAAACATGTTAATTGATTATATGCAATCTATTATCCATTTTGATTCAGCATAGAAATTAAAAAAATGAAATCAATAGATTTAATATGAGTTCCATTCATATTAATTCAAAATTTCTATTGCTATGATACTCTAGTGAGTCAGAATAAAAGCTACCGTAGGGCAGTCAGTTACTCTTTCACTGGACTGAGGCATTCTCAACCAAATATTACACCAGAATAACTCTTATTCTTATAATATTTAGTTACCATGTTTTGATCAAAAAACCATTAACTTGCTAAACAATTTCTCATAAGTGTAACCCTTCATTTTAGACTCTAGAATTCCACCCCAATGAGCCAATCGTAGGAAAAAGTTGATTGGGGCAAAAATTAAAGCGATTCTATCCATTTATGGAGTTTGAGTAAAATTTCATGCAAACACCATCTGCATGGGGACACAAGCAGAGGTTTCTCGAGACCGAGCATGAAAGTTTACTGTAAACTAATGAAGGAGACGGTGGGATGTGTTGACATACTTCCCTCTCCCACTTACTATAAATATTCTCTCCATTCACCTTATTATTGACCTATACAAACATCATCCGTAGGGAGACACAAGCAAAGGTGTCTCGAGGTCGAGCATAGTTCTCTATTTAAGGAGAAACGTGAAAAGGAAATTGAAGTATCATATACATCATTTTCTTCCCACTTAGTGTTTTATAAATTAAGGTTCATTACTTAAGTAAATTAGGCTAATAAGTTTATCTAAGTGAATTATTAAATTGGCCCAATATAACTCTTATATTGGATATTAACAATATATGATTCTTGTTTACTAAACACTTTAATAAACTTAACCATTTATTGCACTTTAATAAACTTAACCATTTATTGCATACTTATAACATTATTGTCTGATTCACCTTCTAGGTCGGTTCCCAGGTAGGGGTGTTATGTTTCCGTCAGCTTAAATACCCCAGTCTTAGGTAGAACTTTCCTTAGACAAAGGTCCATTATAGACAATTATGTTATAAATTTGATCTTTTATTTAATCTAATTTAATCCTATTAAACGAAATTTAAAAGATTAAACCTATTTCTAATCATATTAGGAATACTATTAACATAGGTCTATGAAATTAATTTAAACCATTTAAAAACAATTTAACCTATGTTTACATGCAACTCTTTGTTATAGATTTTAATTCTAATTTCATTAAATTTATAACACTTATAAGGAATTAATGAAATAATTAAAACCTATACATACATCCAATGACTTACTTAAAAAAATTATAACAATTATAATTTTTATTAAAATGATGTCATGCTTCATGTATCTTCATTTTCATTACATTACATGACGATTATATAATAAAGTAATGAAAAAAATAACATATATCCATTCATCCATACTATATATTATAACATTTATAACATAAAATGATGCATAGAAATGTTATTTATGCATTCATTCATATAATATAACAATTATATTAAATATGATGTCTGAGCATACTTAATAAATCATGCAACTATAATATAACATTTATATTAAAACGATGCATGAAATAATGCTCCAGTCAAGCGTTGCGACGTTGGCGCTCAATTTTTCATAGCATAGCAGTTGCGACGCTCCGCACAGCATTGCAACACTGCGACTGGAGCGTTGCGACACCAAGCCGTATACCTTATAGCTTAAGGTGAGCGTTGCAATACTCTAGCCTTATGCTCTAAGGAAAAATGTCTGCTCTGCTTCGCCCGTTCTTCTGATTTGCTCTATTCTTGCTTCAATTTTTTTTTTCAAATTGAAGCGAAACTTGATCACGAGCAACACGAACATGAATACAGACTCGATTGCAAGAAAATTATACCAAAAAATACAATGGGCCCTTATAAACCAACGGATTGAAAGCAGTAAATTGTTATACCAATTTCGAAACCATCCAATGTGCCATACCAGAATATTCAACATTCAGAATGCAGAACATTTACCACCAATACCCTAAACTAAAGTTCAAAAACGAAATTTAGAGATTCAACTTTTGGATACCAATTGAAGGGAATTTGGATACCCACATCGAATGCATCGGTCTCCAATTTTCGTTTCATAGAACATTCAACTTAATTAGAGTGACGGAAATGCAGGATAAACAAAACCTAAGCATGCTTCTACTATGCAATTAGAGAGGAGGAAGGACTAAGCAATATATACCCTTGAAGATCTATATCTTCGCATTTCCTCTCCATAAAACATCTTCTTCTCTTGATCTCACGAACCCAGCACCACAAACGTGAACACAATAGTGATGAAGAAGACACCACCACGAGGTCTTTTCGTTATTCTCAGGGACGAGAATCGTGCAGAGTTTGTGGGCTTGCACTCAATCTTGGTAAGGGAGAGGAGAAGAACTCAAAAGAATACAGAGAGACCAAAAAACCATAGAGAAGAACATCATCTTTCTCTTCTATGTTTTTTATTACATGAGAATTTGAGGTTGAAGGGTTAAAGGGAGTTATAACTTTCTCCCCTTTGTTCTTATTAGTTTGAGAGAATAACTCCCAAAGGGAGTTATTAAATTTAATATTTATTAAGCACTTTAATAAATATTTAAACTATATGTTATATCATATAACATATAACCTATAGCTTATATTATATCACATAGTTAAACTATATGTGATATAATATAAACTATAGTTTATTATTCTCTCAAATAACCCATGATATTAATATGGATCATATTCATATTAATTTTAACCTATAGTTTTATATGAATCACATTCAAATAATTATCTCTCTCATAAAATTATATAATTTAATATGAATCACGTTCACATTAATTTTAACATATAGTTTCTATATAAATCATATTCAGATAATTAATATTTGAATCATATTCAAATACTCCTTCTCTCATTAAATTATATAATGTATCAACATGCATTATTTATTTGTATCTTATACAATTAATTCCCTTTAATCAATTTGAACAATTCAAATTAAATCATATGGATTTATAGATTGAAGCTCCAATGATTCTTGATTAATTAATTAAACTCTTTAATTAACTTAATCAACCTTCATTAACTACCAGTTACTTCATTAAAGACTGACAATTGCACTCTTGGTACTATAGATATATTTATGTGTGCATTGGATATAACCAATCAAGAGTGCGTTGACTCTAAAAAATTGCTCGTAAGTACAGTCATGTCAAAATTATCATTTTACCCCTGTAGTTATGTCTAATTTCTTAAGTACCATTGATCCCTCTAATGAACAATTAGTCATAGTCCAACTATGACTGAACCCATCTCGGGCCAAAAGAGAGTGAGACACTTCATTGCTCAGGTCCTGGAATCAGCCCTTAAGGGAGCAATTTATCTACTTACCTTTTACAATAAGGAATGAGTGAATTCCTTCTTGTGTAGTTGTGTCCCCAACTCCCCAATCAGACGAATCTCCAAAATGGTAGGCTTATTGAGTCGATGAATCTGACCACTCTCATCCATACAAATCCAAAGACCGCCCTCATAGGCATGAGTTCACAACTTACTCAGGATTTAGGTCAAGTCACCTATGATCATCCTGGTGAAATAATGTAAGTCTCTTCTAGCAATAATGCTATAAAGAGAGACTCACATTTCGTGGTCCAGTCTTATAAAAATCTTTGTATAGAATACCTCGCTCACATGTCTCCACATGAATGATTAGGATCAGATCATTTGTAGCACTTTACAAAAATTGTAACAACTAACAAAGCGGCCCGTGTTAGTAATGTTACCAGGATAAGGCATCCAAAATTTTCCATATACTATAGACTATTTAGGTTATTACTAAAACATGATCTACATGTACGTCTTCATATACATGTTTAAGTTACATTAGACAATCTTGAATCTTTGTTTAATGGGTTATTGCATAAGTTACATAAATAACTAATCAACTATTGATTCAACTAACATATAACTATGAGATTGTATGGCATATATCCCTACAATTTTAATGAGACAAATTTTCCAACATTAGAGGGAGGAATTAAGAATCTGGAAAAAGAAATTACATGAATGGATTGTTATTGTCTCATTTAGATCCCCATATAGATCAATGTGAACATGAAGTTCAGAAAAGAATTCATTTGCAAAATATAACAAATCAATTATTAGATGCATTTATAGATGTTAAGAAAGTAACTAAATCATATATACCAGCTGCAAATATTCCATTAAAAATTGATATCCCAGTAGAACAAGTTATCACTAATGAGTCTGACATGCTAAAAGCATGGTAAATAGAGGATCTCAAAGATAAAAATCCTCAAAAAAGAAAATTATTCAATAGTAGAAAAGACTTGGTTGAGGATATAAATACCCATGAAGAATTCCTTGACATGACAAAAAAGGAATGTGAAATATCTAAAGATAATAATGAGATCTCAATAAACTATGTTAGGATAGGGTAAAGATGAACCGAACTAATATTGTTGTTGACAACATTTTTGCATATAATGTTGCTCTCGATATTATATATGAAAATAAGGATCCTGAATTAAAATCTATTGAAGAATGTCTACATAGAAAAGATCAGCTTAAGTGAAAAAAGAAGAAGCAATCGAAGTAGAATTAAACTCTTTTTCAAAACGTCAAGTTTTTTTTATCAATAGTCTAAACATGAGAAAGTGTCAAACCTATGGGATGCAAACGTGTATTTGTGTGAAAAAGAAATGAAAATAATAAGGTCACAAGATATAAAACAATACTAATTGCACAAGTTTTTTCACAAAGACCCGGAATTGATTATAAGGAGACATATTCTCCAGTGATGGATGCAATTACACTAAAATTTTTAATTGGTCTAACTGTGTATGAAAGTCTAGACATGTAACTTATGGATATAGTCACAATATATTTATATCGGTCTTTTGACAATTACATGTATATGAGAATCCCAAAAGGATTTAAGATACATGAAACATATAAATCAAGTTCCTAGAAATTATATTCAATAAAGTTACATAGCTCACTATATGGATTGAAATAATCAGAGCGAATGTGGTACAATCACTTGAGTGGATATTTGTTGAAATAAGGATATCAAAACAATCTAATATGTTCGTGTGTTTTTATAAAGAAATCATTGTCAGGATTTGCTATTATATTGATAACTTAAATATAATTGGAACTCTTGAAAAAAATTCAAAGGCAATAAACTATCTTAGAAAAAAAAGAATTTGAGATGAAAGATCCCGAAAAAACAAAATTTTTCATGGCTTGTAAATTGAACATTTAGCATATGAGATATTTGTACATCAGTCAACTTGTACAGAAAAATTTTTGAAAAAGTTTTATATGAATAAAACACATCTATTGAACATTCCAAGATATATTTTGATCTCGAGATGATAATGAAGAACTTCTTGGTTCTGAAGTACCATATCTTATTGCAATTAGTGCACTTATGTATCTTGCTAATAATAGACTATATATTGCATTTTCAGTAAATTTATTAACTAGATACAATTCTTCTCCAACAAAAAGACATCATAATGAAATTAAGCATATACTTTGTTATTTTCAAGGAACAATTGATATGAGTTTGTTTTATTCAAATAAATCGAATTTTGATCTAATTGGCTATGCAGATTTTGGATATTTATCTAATCCACATAAAACTAGATCTCAAACAGGTTATCTATTCACATATGGAGGAACTGCTATATCATGACGATCAGTGAAACAAACCATAACGGCAACTTTATCAAAACATGCTGAAATTCTTGTAATTCACGAGGCTAGTAGAGAATGTGTATCTAATAAAATTCTTCCAACGATATTATGCGAAAATAGTACAACATGTATAGTTCAAATCAAATGATGATATATTAAAGGAGATAAAACAAAGCATATTTCATCAAAGCTTTTTTACACTCATGATCTTGAAGAAAACGAAGACATCACCGTACAACAAATTTTTTTGAAGGATAACCTAGGAGACTTATTTACAAAAGTATTACCTACCACAACCTTTGAAAAATTGATGTAGAACATTGGAATGCAGAAACTCAGAGATCTCAAATGATGTTTTCACGAGTGGGAGTAAATATATTGTATTCTTTAAGGATTATTAAATTATATGAAATATGTACTCCTTTTTATAGTAAGATTTTTTAACTAGGCATATTTTCATATATATAATGGACATCTAAATAGGGAGTATTATAAATATTGTATACAAATATTAGATGCCCATATAGAGATGTCCACGGGGTGGGGCAGGGACATGGACATCCCACCCCCTTATTTCATTCCCCATCCTCGCGAAATTCCCCGTGGGGAATTCGTGGAGATTGGGTTCTCTGTGGGGAAAATTTTTCCGTTTGTTTTTTTTATAATATATTCATTTTTAGAAATTTTGTTTATTCTCAACCAAATAAAATTATAGATATTATATGAGTTATTTCCAATAATTTTTTTATTCAAAGAAAATAGTATAAAAATAATATTATTATATGTGTAAAAATATAATTTAATCCTATAATTTCTAAAAGTTAAAATTTAAATATTACAATATCATAGTCAAGCTTTCCATTTAAATACCATAACATTTATGGCTTAAGGTAGAGAGTCTTAAATGTTAAAATAATTTTCAAATGTATTAAAATACAAAAATGTTAAAATGAAAATTAGAAAATAACTAACTTTTTATACGATAATTTTTTTGTAAAAAGTATATAGATAAGATAATAATTATTATAATTATAACATGTAAATAGAATATGAGTTGTTATAATAATAATAATAAGTAATTATTATTATATAAATATAATTATATAATATATTCATCGGGGCAGGGCAGGGACGGGGATGGAGAATATAATTCCCGTCCCCGTTTAGCCCCGCTCCCTCCCCCATTTCTCGTCTAATCGGGGATTTTCCACCCCGTTCAGGGCGAGTCCTCGTGGAGTCGCGGACCTATGCCCATACTTAGTATCTTAAGAAATAAGTGTCTTTCTCTCATAATCGCATGTGTTTCATGATCACCAATCCTTAGTGGTCATGTATTTCTACCTCCTACTTACCATATTGCCTATGGATAGTGACATTTGGTTGATGTTGGTGTTCCACATATTGGTAAGAAATTTTAGAGAAATTTCCATAGAATTTTTAATTTCTTATATTTCATATTTTGATATTTTATTATTTTATTTATTATATTATATTTTCTCAGGATTCGTTTTTCCATTGCTCCTCAATTTTACAGCAATTATTATTATTATTACTATTCAACAATTTAAATAAAATAAAATAACAAAAAATCACAAATCTCATCTTCTTCATCTTTTTCACTTCCCCAAAATCTTTCTCTGTTCTTCTCAATCTTATGTCTACGATTGTTGGTTCAACAACCCTTTCTTGAATTCCATTGTCTTGGCTTAGCTTTTAACGACCACCCTCGCTAGATCGCTGACCTTAGTCGCTCGCACACATGTTTCCTACTTTTGTTTCTACTTTGAACATTGTTTTCAACAATGACGTTCCGGGATTGATAGTGTTTAGAGTTAGTCTTCAAGATCGTATGGAAAAATGGTCACATGGAATGAAGACGATAAAACTCCCTTCAACTGATTTGGTGTCAAATGCAATCCTATTTCCATAGTCACATCATCTTGAGATTGTAATTTATTCAAATATTCACTTGCCAACAACTTCACTGATACAATCAACTTTGCTCTTTCTCACATTGGAGGAAATTCATAGCTAGGACATTCATAAGTTTCTAACGACCCCGCTACATGGTCTTCCCTTGCATACACATGTTCTTTAGACAACTGGAAGCATTAAGGACCATATTGGGTGATTTTTAATTTTTGTTTCTAAAATATTTAGATAGAGTGTATTTGTAGTTCTAGAATGTTTAGATAGAGGGTTATTTGTGGTATTCGAGTTGTTTTTTAATTAGTGTATCTTTGCATTCTCTTTTGTACTTAATTTGGTCTTTTTAAGGTAGTTTTGTCATTTACTAATTAGTATTTTCTATTATATAAATTCTTTTTGTTATTTTATAATTATGAAACTTTTTGTAATTTTTTCAAATGAAAAATTAAAATTTGCTTATTTTCTTGTCAGCCCAATCAAAAAAGTTAAATCCATATCCAATCCATTTCATGTGGCTGGACTAGTCAACTGTTGACATTAGGTTAGGCTTAGATTGGTCTTTGAGCTTTGGGCTCTATGATAGGAGTGTAATGGTGAAATCTATTCATTGTTTAGTCCAAAGAGTTCATGGGTCTCGCGACTATAAAAAAATATCGATTATATACTATATTAACTTCTTACATGATGGCCTCCATAATTTTACAAATTACAATTTATGAGTATTCACACGAGACTTAATTAGAAATTTATTTCGTGGAACTTGAACTTTGTATTTGTATTAATTTTGTGGAAAGTGTGTACAGAGTATTTCGATGCTTTCAAAATAAATTATAATCTTTAAGCTGGTTGTTCTTCTAGAACGATCGGCCTTTGGGCTTGTTGATCTTCTTGGGTGATCGGCCTTTGGGCTTGTTGATCTTCTTAGATGATCGACCTTTGGGCTTGTTGATCTTCTTAGATGATTGGCCTTTGGGCTTGTTGATCTTCTTAGATGATCAACTTTTGGGCTTGATGATCTTCTTGGATGATCGGCCTTTGGGCTTGTTTATCTTCTTGGACTATCGGCCTTTGGGCTTGTTGATTTTCTTGGACGATCGGCCTTTGGGCTTGTTGATCTTCTTCGATGATCGGCCTTTGGGCTTGTTTATCTTCTTGGAGGATTAGTGTTCACACGAGGCTTCCGGAGAAACTTGTTTCGTGGAGTTGAACTTAAGTTGGTGTTGATGTTGATGTTGATTTGATGCAATGTCAATCGAAAGCATTTCCTTTCAAGGTACAAACGAACTGCTTGACTAACTGATCTCCTCTGGTTCCTGCATTTTCGCAGGTTTCAATGAAGTGTGCAACATGTTGTTTTGGATTACCCTTTCCATCGAACTGCTGGAACTTTGGAGGTTGATACCCTGACATTCTTAGGTTGTCGATTCTCTTGGTATATGGCTTGGAGTACATAAAGAAAGCTTGCAACAGTCTTCCATACTGAGCTCTTATGGAGTTTGTGATCATATCCTAGAGCTGTTGAACTGACAGGGAGACAACAGAAGGGAGACAACAGAGGTGGATTGTGGTGGCTGACTTTCCCGCAAGACAGTCTTTCCTTTGTCATTGGCTTTTATAGCTGGAGATTGACTTGACTCAGCAGTATCTCGAGTCTGTATCTGATCTCTTAAAGCAATGATTTCATGATCTCACTCCTCTACAGCCTTCATTAGGAGATTTATCTTTACCTCCATCTCTGTCATGGTCGACTTAGTCGTTACGTCAATCATCATGACAGACACTACATCAAAATGTAATTCTTTCTCTAATAGATCAGTAGCAGAAGCATAGTTTTCAAATAAGGGTTTTCTCTGATGACGATCTCGCCTTTAGGAAATTCCATTAGTTAGTCCCAGTTTTCCTCCGTGATGATAGAACTTATGTAAGTGTTGCTTGCGACAGTAGCTTTGAATGTAACTTTCTTTGGTGCCATTTGTAGATTTGTTGACTCGGATGACGAAAGAGAGATGAGATGTAGAGAGGTCCCACCGGCCGTGCTAATTTGTTGGCACGAGATTTCAAGAGAAATTTATTTCGTGGAACTTGAACTTTGTATTTGTATTAATTTTATGGAAAGTGAATATAATCTTTAATACATAGTATTTTGGTGCTTTCAAAATAAACTATAAACTTTAAGCTGGTTGATCTTCCTGAACGATCGGCCTTTGGGCTTGTTGATCTTCTTGAACGATCGACCTTTGAGCTTGTTGATCTTCTTGGACGATCGGCCTTTGGGCTTGTTGATCTTCTTGGACGATCGGTCTTTGGGCTTGTTGATCTTCTTGGATGATCGACCTTTGGGCTTGATGATCTTTTTGGATGATCGGCCTTTAGGCTTGTTGATCTTCTTGGAGGGTTAGTGTTCGCACGAGGCTTCTGGAGAAACTTGNTTTGGGCTTGTTGATCTTCTTGGATGATCAGCCTTCAAGCTTGTTGATCTTCTTGGAGGATTAGTATTCGCACGAGGCTTCCGGAAAAACTTGTTTCGTGAAGTTGAACTTGAGTTAGTGTTGATGTTGAGGTTGATTTTATGTGATGTGGTTCGATCTTTAGTACTTGATCCTTTGATTCTCTTTCAGTTGGGTGGATGTACTTGACTTGAAGAAGAAAAGCACCGAACGTTCTTGAAGTAGAAGTCTTGGAAGAGTGTTCGTGTCTTCAAGGGTCTTCTATCTTCTAGGAGTGCAGCTTCAGGAGTCTTAGGAGTCTTCTGCTTGTTGATGAATTCTCTCTAGGCTCTATGAATGTAGAATTGTTTGTATCTTTAAAGGACTTCAGTCTTCAGAATGCTTGTATCTTCAAAGAACTTTGGTCTTCAAGCGTGGTCAGAATGTTTGTATCTTCAAAGGACTTCAGTCTTCAGAATGTTTGTAACTTCAAAGGACTTTAGTCTTCAGAATGTTTGTATCTTCCAAGGACTTCAGTCTTCAGGCATGATCAGCTTCAAGAGTTAAGCAATCTTCTGATTGTAAAGAATTCCCTGTAAGCTCTCTAGAGTATAGAATTGCTGACCCTTGCAAATGAGGGGAGCTTCTCTATTCATAAAGCTCCCTGATGGGGCTTCATGGGCTTGGGTCTGGCCTTTGGGTCTAATTTAATTGGACTTGAGTCTAGCCTTTGGGCCTAATTAATTGGACTTGGATCTCGTCTTTAGGCCCAATTAACTTAGCTTAGACCTATTTTGGCGTTTTAGGCCACCTTAAGGCCATATTTGGGCGTAATTGAGCCAATGCCCAAATTATAGCGTCAAATTAGTTGAAATTATTTTTACTCAATCGATGCGACGAAAACACAGAATTTGTCCTCAATTTCAATTCGAGACACGTGTCAACTCTTAATTGATCACAAATTTGACGATTTTGAAATTTCGTCATTAATTTAGCAAATGACGTGGCGGATCGTGGTTGGTCCGAAATTTCTCCTCCAACAAATACTTCCTTTTCGAGATTTATGCACAAATGTGGGTGGATGAATCTCGAAAAAAGACAAAACCGACAATGAGATTCAAATAATTCGGTCTTGACTTCGATGCCTCCAATTTAATTAAACTTGAGTTTAGTGACGAGTTTAACTAAACTTTATAATAGAGGATGGCCAAATTTTTTTTTAAAAAAAAAAAAAAAATCAATCTTTATCTCAGACTTTATTTGATTTGGAGAGATAAAACGTAGGAATTTTGAATTTAAAATTAAATTCAAGTTTCATCCCTAATTTAATTTAATTTGGAGATAAAAACTTTAAGATTTTGGTTTTAAGAAAGAAATTCAGAATATGACCAAAGTTATAAGACAACTTTGAGCTTTGTCCAAATTTAATTTGATTTTGAGATAAACTAAGGAATCTCAAATTTAAAAATAAAAGAATAAGTTTCATCCCCAATTTAATTTAATTCGGGGCTAAACATGCGATTAACAAAAGATTCGATACATGGCCAAAAGTTTTAGAAAATGAGGGACGAAAAAAAAAGAATCATCAAAGATAAGATTTGGGTGTAAAAAAAAAGATTTTTTTTTTAAAACTAATAAAATCTAGATTCAGTGTAGTCCCTATAAATAGGGCTCAAAGTCTTATGTATTTTCATCCCAAGTAGTAAAAGGTAAAGAAAAAAAAATTTCCCCTTTCTTCCTCTCTTTTTTTCTTTTTTTCTTTTTTTTTAAAGAAAATTTCATTTTTTTTTACCTTTTCTTTTCCGTTTTCTTCTTTTTTTTCTGTTTTTTTTTTGTTTCTTTCATCTTTTATTATTATTATTTTTTTACTAACTTGTCCTCTTGCACTTTTTTTTACAGAAGTTAGAACTAACAGCGACTTGCACTTAATTATTTCACCTACTTCTTCATATCTTTGCACAAAAGGTGNNNNCCTTTGGGCTTGATGATCTTTTTGGATGATCGGCCTTTAGGCTTGTTGATCTTCTTGGAGGGTTAGTGTTCGCACGAGGCTTCTGGAGAAACTTGTTTCGTGGAGTTGAACTTAAGTTGTTGTTGATATTGAAGTTGATTTGATGCGATGTGGTTCGATCTCTAGTACTTGATCCTCTGATTCTCTCTCGGTTGGGTGAATGTGCTTGACTTGAAGAAGAAAAACACCGAACGTTCTTGAAGTAGAAGTCTTAGGAGAGTCTTTGGATCTTCAAGGATCTTCTGTCTTCTAGGAGTGCAGCTTCAGGAGTCTTGGGAGTCTTCTACTTGTTGATGAATTCTTTTTGGGCTCTCTGAATGTAGAAAATGCTTGTATCTTCAAAGGACTTCAGTCTTCAGAAGGCTTGTATCTTCAAAGGACTTCAGCCTTCAGATGTGGTCAGCTTCAGGAGTCAAAAAGTCTTCTGATTGTAGAGAATTCCATATAAGCTTATAGAATTGTTGACCCCTCCAAATGAGGAGAGCTTCTCTATTTATAGAGTTCACAGGTGGGCTTGGGCTTGGTTGATCCATGGGTCTGGCCTTTGGGCCCAATTAGTTGGACTTAAGCTTGATTGGTCCATAGGTCTGGCCTTTGGGCCCAATTAATCGGATTTAGGCCTAATTTGACATTGGGGTCAAATTCAACCTAGTTTTGGGCTTAGTTGGACTTTGACCCAAATAATAATATCAAATTGGGTCAAATTAATCTTATTTGATTCAACGGTCATGATAAAACCATGGCGTCATCGAAATTTGTCTTCAACTTCAATTCAGGACAAATGTCAACTCCTAGTTAAGCCCAAATTTAATGATTTAGAATTTCATCATTAATTTAGTAAACGACGTGGCAACTTGTGATTGATCCAAAATTTCTCATTTAACAAATACCCCTTTCGAGATTTATGCAATATATGGGTGGATAAATCTCGAAAAATATAAAGTTGGAATTAAAATCCAAATATATTTGTTCTTCAATTTGAATGTGTCAGTCAAACTATGAATTTGGTATATAAGTTTAACTTGAATTTGGGATAAAATTTGGAATATGCCCAAATTTTAATTTGAGATTTTATCTTAATAATTTGGCTTGAGGATAAATGTCTGATGATTTAGTGATTTAGATTTAGGATAAAATTTGGAATATGTCCAAATTTTAATTTGAGATTTTATCTTTAATAATTTGACTTGAGGATAAAAATCGGATGATTTGGATTTTGGGATAAAATTTGGAATATGCCCAAATTTTAATTTGAGATTTTATTTACCATTTACTCTCAATAATGAACAATTTGATTTTGAATAAAATTTGGAATATGGCCAAATTTTAATTCATGATTTTATCCACCATTTAAATTTGATTTTAAATAAAATTTGGAATATGTCCAAATCTTAGTTGAAGATAAATCCGAGGACAAAATCAAATTAAATAGGGAATTTGTTTAATTTTTTTATTATTTTAATTTGAAATTAGGATAGAATCAAATTAGGAAATCTAATATTTTAAAACATATTAATTTGATTTAGATTTCCTAACTTGTTAGGATAGGGACCTCTATAAATAGGACCCTAAACCCCTCCATTATCTTCATCCCCTCATCTTCTTCTACACTTTCATTTCTCTCCTTTTTTTCTTCTTCTTCCAACGTTTTTTTTTAATCTTTATTTATTTATTTTTTCACCTTTTTTTCTTCTTTTTTTTTCTTCCAAAGCGAAGCCACATTTGAATTTTGGAAATCAAGTGAAGTCGCACTTGAATTTTGGAGATGAAGTGAAGTTGCACTTGAATTTTGGAGATGAAACGAAGCCGCACTTGACTTTTAAAGATGAAGTGAAGCGGCACTTGACTTTTGGAGATAAGTGAAGCTGTACTTGACTTGTGGAGATGAAGTGAAGTCACGCCAGACTTGTGGAGATAAGCGAAGCCGTGCCTTGACTTGTGAAGATGAAGCGAAGTCGCGCCTTGACTTGTGAAGATGAAGCGAAGTCGTGCCTTGACTTGTGATGTTGAAAAAGAGAAGAAGTCGTGCCTTGACTTGTGATGTTGAAGAGAAGCCACGCTTTGACTTGTGAAGGTGAAGCGAAGCTGCGCCTTACTATGGAGATGAAGCGGAGCCACGCCAATAACTATCGAGAAGAAGCGAGCCACACACAGCAGACTATGGAGATGAAGCGAGCCACGCCAGACTTTGAAGGTGAAAGCGAGCCACATCAAACTTAGAGGTGAAGCGAGCCACGTCAACTTTGGAGGTGAAGCGAGCCACGCCAGACTTTGAAGATGAAGCCACACCAGACTTTGAAGATGAAGCGGGTCACGCCAGACTTTGGAGATGAAGCAGGCCATGTAAGACTTTGGAGATAAAGTAGGCCACGCAAGACTTTAGGATGAAGTGAGCCACGCCATACTTTGGAGATGGAGACATTTGAAGATGAAGTTGAGCATGCACACCAACCATGAACTTGAAGATGGAGTTAAGCCATGCACACCGACCATAAACTTGAAGATGGAGTCGATCCATATGCACATCGACCATGAACTTGAAGATGGAGTCGATCCATGCACACCGACCATGAACTTGAAGATGGAGTCGAGCCATGCACACTGACCTTGAACTTGAAGATGGAGTAGAGCCACACACATCGACCTTGAACTTGAAGATGGAGGCGAACCATGCACACCGACCATGAACTTGAAATGATAGTCGATCCATGCACACTAACCATGAACTTGAAGATGGAGTCGATCCATTGCACACCGACCATGAACTTGAAGAATGGAGTCGAACCATGCACACCGATCTTGAACTTGAAGATGGAGTGGAGCCATGCACACCGACCTTTGAACTTGAAGATGGAGTGAAGCCAGACACACTTGACCTTAAACTTGAAGATGGAAGTGGAGCCATGCACACCGATTCTTAAACTTGAAGATGAAGCGAAGCCATGCACACTGATCTTGAACTTGAAGAGGAAGTGGGCCCTATACACTGATCTTGAACTTGAAGATGGACGAGCATCGACAGAGCCTTTAAACTTGAAGATAGAGAAGCATCGACGAGACTTTCGCGCAA
>NC_052349.1:25686164-25741546 GCF_009727055.1 Benincasa hispida | reverse complement strand
ACTTGAATTTGACAAAGCATTGACAAATTCTTCGCAATTAAGTTTGACAAAGCACCAATGAATCTTTGGCAGTAGGCTTGACTTTGCGACTTTGAGCATGAAGATGGCATTGCGAAGCCTCCAAACTTGAGCATGAAGATGGAGCATCGATGAAACCTTTGAACTTGAAGATGGAGGGGCATGTGATCCAACCGTTGAACTTGGAGACGAAGAAGCAACAATGCAAACATCGAATTTGGAGATGGAGAGGTATCAATGAAACCATCAAAATTAGAGTTGTAGAAGCAATAGTGCAACCCTTGAACTTGGAACGGGGAAGCAGCAGTGCGACCATCAAATTCAGAGATGGAGAAATAGCGGTGCAACCATCAAAGCAGCAGTCTGATCCTCGAACTTGAAAATGAAGAAACAGCAGCGCCAACATCTTTGTAGATGAGGCAAAACTGCAACAACTTTTAGAAAAGGAGCGAAGCTGCAGGTAATAATATATTTTTTTAAGGGGAAGCAAGGGAAGTCACACCAAACTTGAACTTCAAAGAGGGAGAAATGAAACATCCAAATTTGACTTCAAAGATGAAGCGGCGAAGCCTCCAAACTTGACTCTGAAGAGGAATCGAAGTGCCATTCCAAGTGTGTGTTTTTAGTTTACTGTGTTAGCTCTTTAAAGAGATGAACATCTTCAATTTATTTTGTTGCCCCAAATAGGGATGAACTTCTTCAATCTGGAGTGTCATTCTTTAACGGGGATGATCAACATCAATCTTATAGTATCATACTTAGGTGGTTGTGGTACCTTTTCTGATGGACTAAACTTAAATTTCTTTAAGTTGCCTTCGTACTCTTAAAGAAAGGGATCAAATCATGATATAGTTCAAGTATTTTTTTTAACTAGACTGAACTTAGAGTTTCTTTCAAGTTGCCTATATACCCTTCATAATGATAGGGATCAAGTCATAATGTAGTTCAAAAAGAATGTTTTTTTTATGCATGACTGAACTTAAATTTCTTTAAGTTGCCTACGTACCCTTTATAATCACAGAGATCAAGTCGTAATGTAGTTCGTACAAAGTTTTTTTTTTTTTTTGGGAGCCATTCACATTTTAAGCTCATGCGGGCCAGGAGCATCATGCAGTTTAGGCTCTTGTGATGAGGAGCTTCTACATTTAAACTTCAGAAGCTCTTATTTCATCATGGTTTTGATCATCTTCTTCATTTGTAGAATTCGTCAATATGATGAGTTTTGGCTTCACTATCAAGGAACCTTATGTACTTATGTCAACAGAAAATTTCCTCTTCATGCATGAAGAGACACGACTGTGAATCTTTTCGCCGTTGTTTTCTTCACGGAATGACGCCGCCTTCAAGATTTTCATCCTTCCTTTATGTTGATCGCTTGTTGTCTTGAGACGATCAAAAGCAGATGCTGAAGATCGATCTTTCTTTGATGTGGATATACTTAGCCTTTTGGAGGCTGAAGTTCGAGTAGCAGTAGTTATTGGACATTGGTCTTCTTCTCCTACCATGGCCATACTCAATCTTTGAAAGACTAAAGATCGAGCACTTAAAGGTTTAATACGATCGAAGATAGAAGTTTTTTGCTTCATTTCTTCTGAGTCGTTGACTTCTTCCGTAGTTATATGATTGTTGTTGACTTCCACTATGCCGACAGTGTGACATGTAATAACTTCTGATACTTTCTCTAGATGATTATTGAGAAAGCTTCTTGGGATAACTTCTATCAAAGTTGCTGGCCATTGGAATTGAGGGAAGTACTTGTCTTCTTTCTTAGCAGGCTTAGGCTTCCATGTCATCTTTTTGCCTTTCTTTTTATGAGTCTTGTTCCTTCTTCTATAGCTTCGATAGAAACGCGACTCTTTTTGGGTGGAGTTTGGCTATCTTCTTTTTCAATAAGTCACAACTATCCACCCTTCGTTGTCATCTTCAACGAGCTCATATTTCTTTTTGGAATTTGTTGTTTAAATCTCTTGTTGTAAACAAACAACTATAGGCTCGAATGCTCCAAACTGAATCAAGCTTTGTCTTTGAGCATGGGACACAGACAGTGTTGGAACACTTGAAGTCGCCGCTACTATAGCGTGATTTGTCTGAGCTACTTCATCCAAATCTAGCTCAATCTTCTTTTCACGAGCCAAATTCAGAATTTGTTCCTTCAGCACGAAGCACCTTTCAATTGGGTGACTAATGACTCGATGATACTTACAGTAGTTAGGATCATCTATTTTTCCTTCTTTTTCTGGTCACTTGCATTTCGACAGCTGAATAAGTTGCTTCTCTAGTAGTTGCTCCAACATATCTGCCACATCAGAATCAGGGAATGGATAAATCTTCTCTTGTCTTTCTTTAAGAGTTGGACGACACTTCTCGCCCTCATTGTGCCTTCTTTCAAATTTTGTTTGTTTTCCTTTGGAGGAAAATCTTAGTGGGGGTCACATGAACAACCATAGATTCTTTTGTGGCACTATCCACGATCTTTTTCAGTGCCCTTGGTTTCATTCTTGTATTTTCTCCCTTCAGGGACTAGGAAATCTTTAGTTCCCCTGTTGGCGATGCTCAACTCTATATCATGAGCGTGTGTTTTCAGCTCCTCAAACGTACGAGGTTTTATCCCTTATAGGATGTAGAGAAGCTCCTAGTGCATGTCTTGAGTGCACATCTCCACTATAGATAATTCAGTGAGTCTATCTTTGCAATCCAGACTTAAAGCTCTCCATCGGTTGATGTAATCGATGACTGTCTCTCCCTTCCACTGTTTGGTGTTCGTCAGCTCCATCATGCTAACAATGCGCCTTATACTGTAGAAGCAGTTCTGGAACTCCCTTTCTAGTTGTTCCCAACTGTCAATCACTTCTGGCTCCAAATCAATATACCAATCGAAAGCATTTCCTTTTAAGGTACGGACGAACTGCTTGACTAGCTAGTCTCCTTTGGTTCCTGCATTTTCGCAGGTTTCAATGAAGTGTGCAACATGTTGTTTTGGATTTTCCTTTCCATCAAACTGCTGGAACTTTGGAGGTTGATACCTAACTGGTATTCTCAGATTATCAATTTTCTTGGTGTATGGCTTGGAGTACATAAAAGGAAGTTTGCAGCGGTCCTCCGTACTGAGCTCTTATGGAGTTTGTGATCATATCCTGGAGTTGGACTGACAGGGAGGCAACAGAGGTGGATTGTGGTGGCCGACTTTCCTGCAAGACAATCTTTTCTTTGTCATTGGCTTTGTAGTTGGGGATTGACTTGACTCAGCAGTGTCTCGAGCCTGTATCTAATCTCTTAAAGCAACGATTTCATGATCTCGCTCCTCTACAGCTTTCATTAGGAGATTTATCTTTACCTCCATCTCTGCCATGGTTGACTCAGTCATTACGTCAATCATCATGATAGACACTACATCAAAATGTGATTCTTTCTCTGATAGATCAGTAGCAAAAGCATAGTTTTCAAACAAGGAATTTTCTCTAATGACAATCCAAATAATAATATCAAATTGAGCCAAATTAATTTTATCTTATTCAACGATCATGATAAAACCACATGGCGTCATCGAAATTTCTCTTCAACTTCAATTCAGAACATATGTCAACTCCTAATTGAGCCCAAATTTAATGATTTGGAATTTCGTCATTAATTTAGTAAATGACGTGGCAACTTGTGATTGGTCTAAAATTTCTCATTCAACAAATGCCCCTTCCGAGATTTATGCACATATATGGGTGGATGAATCTCGAAAAATATAAAGTTGGAATGAAAATCCAAATATATTTGTTCTTGAATTTGACCTAAATTGATGTGTCAATCAAACTATGAATTTAGTACATAAGTTTAACTTGAATTTATGATAAAATTTGAAATATCGCCAAATTTACGAAAAAATTTGAGCTTTGATTTGGATTTAAGATAAAATTTGGGATATGCCCAAATTTTAATAAAAGATCAATTGATATTTTTTTTCTTATCCACAATTTATTTTGATAAAAACTCAATAGGATACTTGAATTTGGAATATGGCCAAATTTAAACTTGGGATGAATTTTAGATCTCGCCCACAACTTGATTTGGAAATAGAGATAAGAACCTAAATTTAGATGAATTTGATATAAAATTTAAAAGAAGCCCAAATTTTAATTTGAGATTTTATCCTTAATAATTTGGCTTGAGGATAAAAGTATGGTGATTTAGTAATATATTCCAAATTTTAATATGAGATTTTATCCTTAACAATTTGGCTTGAGGATAAAATTTCGATGATTTGGATTTGGGATAAAATTTGGAATATGCCCAAATTTTAATTTGAGATTTTATCGTTAATAATTTGGCTTCAGGATAAAAGTTTGGTGATTTAGTGATTTAGATTTGGGAGTGGGGCTATGCACGGCGATCTTGAACTTGAAAATGGAGCAGCATCGATGGAGCCTCTGAACTTGAAGATGGAGAAGCATCGACGAGACCTTCGCGTTTGAGTTTGACAAAGCATTGGCAAATCCTCCGCATTTAAGTTTGACGAAAAATGATGAATCTCTGCACTTAAGATTGAAGATCGTGAATCCTCTGCATTTGAGTTTGAAATATCGATGAATCCTCACATTTGTGCTTGACGAAGCATCGGTGAATCCTCCGCACTTAAGCTTGAAGCATCGAGCAATCCCTCCGTACTTGAGTTTGACGAAGCATCAATGATCTTGCATGAGCTCGACTTCACGACTTTGAGCATGAAGATGGCATTACAAAGCCTCCATACTTGATTATGAAGATGAAGCATCGATGAGACCTCTGAACTTGAAGATGGAAGAGCATCCAAGTTTGATTTCCAAGAGGAAGCGAAGTGCATTCAAGTGTGTGCCTTTTATTTACTTGTGCTAGCTCCTTACGAGGGATGAACTTTTTCAATCTTTGTGTGCCCTCAATAGGGATGAACATCTTCAATCTGGAGTGTCATTCTTTTACGGGGATGATCAACATCAATCTTGTAGTATTAACTTAGGTGGTTGTGGTACACTTTCTAATGAAACTATTAAATTTCTTTAAGTTGCCCTCATACCCTTAAAGAAAGATCAAATTATGAAGTATTCATGTTTTTTTTTTCTATCTGACTGAACTTAAGTTTCTTTCAAGTTGCCTACATACCCTTCATAATGATAGGGATCAAGTCATAATGTATTTCAAAAAGAATGTTTTTTTACGCCGATTGAACTTAAATTTCTCTAAGTTACCTACGTACCCTTATAATACAACGATCAAGTCGTAATTTAGTTCGTAAAGAGTGTTTTTTTGTATGTGCGACTGGACTTAATTTCTTTAAGTTGCCTACGTACAATTTATAATGACAGGGATCAGTTGGTACAAATTATATACATATATTTTTTTTTGGGGGGGGGGGGGGACCATTCACATTTTAAAGCTCATGAAGCATCATGCAGTTTTAGGCTCTTGTGATGAGGAGCTTCTTCATTTAAACATCAGAAGCTCTTATTTCATCATGGTTTTGATCATCCTCTTCATTTGTAGGATTCGTCAATATGATGAATTTTGGCTTCACTATCAAGGAACCTTCTGTACTTATGTCAACAGAAAATTTCCTCTTCATGCATGAAGGGACACGACTGTGAATTTTTTCGTCGTTGTTTTCTTCATGGAATGATGTTGGCTTCAAGATTTTCATCCTTCCTTTATGTTGATTTCTTGTTGTCTTGAGACAATCAAAAGCAGATGCTAAAGGTTGATCTTTCTTTGATGTGGATATACTTAGCCTTTTGAAGGCTGAAGTTCGAGCAGAAGTAGTCGTTGGACATTGGTCTTCTTTTCCTACCGTGGCCATATTCAATCTTTGAAAGACTAAAGATCAAGCACTTGAAGGCTTAATGCGATCGAAGACAGAAGTTCTTTGCTTCATTTCTTCTGGGTCGTTGACTTCTTCAGCAGTCATATAATTGTTGTCAACTTCCACTATGCCGATAGTGTGACATGTAATAACTTCTGATACTTTCTTTGGATGATTATTGATAAAGCTTCTTGGGAGAAATTCTACTGAAGTTGCCGACCGTCGGAATTGAGGGAAGTCTTTGTCTTCTTTCTTAGTAGGCTTAGGCTTCCGTGTCATCTTTTTGCCTTTCTTTTTATGAGTCTTGTTCCTTCTTCTATAGCTTCGATAGGAATGCGACTCTTTTTGGGTGGAGTTTGGGTGAAGTTGCTACGTCATTTACTAAATTAATGACAAAATTACATATCATTAAATTTGGGCTCAACTAAAAGTTGACATTTGTCTTGAATTGAAGTTGAAGACAAATTTCGATGACGCCACGTGATTTTATTATGACCGTTGAATCGGATAAGATTAATTTGACCCAATTTGACACAATTTGATATTATTATTTGGGTCAACGTCCAACTAAGCCAAAAAATAGATTGAATTTGACCCTCAAATGTCAAATTAGGCCTAAATTCGATTAATTGGGCCCAAAGGCCAGACCCATAAACTAATCAAGCCCAAGTCCAACTAATTGGGCCCAAAGGCCAGACCCATAGACCAACCAAGCCCAAGTCCAACTAATTGGGCCCAAAGGTTAGACCCATGAATCAACCAAGCCCAAGCCCACCAGTGAACTCTATAAATAGATAAACTCTCCTAATTTAGAGGGGTCAACAATTCTACACTCCAGAGAGCTTAGAGGAAATTCTCTACTATCAGAAGACTCCTTGACTTCTGAAGCTGACCACGCTTGAAGATTAAAGTTCTTTAAAGATACAAGCATTCTGAAGACTTAATTCGTTTGAAAATACAAGCATTCTGACCACGCTTGAAGACTGAAGTCATTTGGAGATACAAGCATTCTGAAGACTGAAGTCCTTTGAAGATACAAGCATTCTAAAGACTGAAGTCCTTTGAAGATACAAGCATTCTTCCAAGACTCCAAGCTTAAGAACATCCATATGCTCTGCTTCTATACATCAACCGTACGCATTCAACCGAGAGAGAATCAGAGGGTTAAGTACTAGAGATCAAACCACATCGCATCAAATCAACATCAACATCAATACCAACTCAAGTTCAACTCCACGAAACAAGTTTCTTCTGAAGCCTTGTGCGAACACTAATCCTCCAAGAAGATCAACAAGCCCAAAGGCCAATCATCCAAGAAGATCAACAAGCCCAAAGGTCGATCGTCCAAGAAGATCAACAAGCTCAAAGGCCGATCATCCAAGAAAATCAAAAAGCCCAAAGGCCGATCGTCCAAGAAGATCAAAAAGCCCAAAGGCCGACCGTTAGAAGATCATCAAGCCCAAAAGTCGATCATCCAAGAAGATCAACAAGCCCAAAGGTCGATCATCCAAGAAGATCAACAAACCCAAAGGCCTATCACCCAAAGAGATCAACAAGCCCAATGACAGATTGTTCAAGAAGATCAACCAGCTTAAAGATTATAATTTATTTTGAAAGAATCAAAATACTATGTATTAGAGTTTGTACTCACATTCCACAAAATTAATATGAATACAAAGTTCAAGTTCCACGAAATAAATTTCTCTTGAAATCTCGTGCGAACAAATTAATTTATTCGCATGAGGCTTCTGGAGAAACTTGTTTCGTAGAGTTGAACTTAAATTGGTGTTGATGTTGAAGTTGATTTGATGCAATGTGGTTTGATCTCTAGTATTTGATCGTCTGATTCTCTCTCGGTTGGGTGAATGTGCTTGACTTGAAGAAGAAAAACACCGAACGTTCTTGAAGTAGAAGTCTTAGGAGAGTCTTTGGGTCTTCAAGGATCTTCTATTTTCTAGGAGTGCAGGTTCAGGAGTCTTGAGAGTCTTCTGCTTGTTAATGAATTCTTTCTGGGCTCGCTGAATGTAGAAAATGCTTGTATCTTCAAAGGACTTCAGTCTTCAGAAGGCGTGTATCTTCAAAGGATTTTAGTCTTCAGAATGCTTACATCTTCAAAGAACTTCAGTCTTCAAGCGTGGTTAGAATACTTATATTTTCAAAGGACTTAAGTCTTAAGAAGTCAAAGACTTAGGCTTGACATTTGTTGAATTAGAAATTTTGGATCAATCACAAGTTACCACGTCATTTACTAAATTAATGACGAAATTCCAATCATTAAATTTGGGCTCAATTAGGAGTTGACATTCGTCCTGAATTGAAGTTGAAGAAAAATTTCGATGACGCCACGTGGTTTTATCATGACTGTTGAATCAGATAAGATTAATGTGACTCAATTTGATATTATTATTTGGGTCAGCCCAAAAATAGGTTTAATTTGACCCCCAAATGTCAAATCAAGTCTAAATCTGATTAATTGGACCCAAAGGCCAGACCCATAGACCAACCAAGCCTAAGTCCAACTAATTGGGCTCAAAGGCCAGTCCCATGGATCAACCAAGCCCAAACCCACCTGTGAACTCTATAAATAGAGAAGCTTTCCTCATTTGGAGGGGTCAACAATTCTATACTCCAGAGAGCTTATCGAGAATTCTCTAATTTAAGAAGACTTTTCGACTTCTGAAGCTGACCATACCTGAAGACTAAAGTCCTTGAAGATGGAAGACCACACTTGAAAACTGAAGTTCTAATTTGAAGATGCAAGCATTCTGAAGACTGAAATCTTTTGAAGATACAAGCTTTTTGAAGACTGAAATCCTTTGAAGATACAAGCATTTTCTAAGAGCTCAGAAAGAATTCATCAACAAGCATAAGACTCCTGAAGCTGCACTCCTCGAAGATAGAATATTCTTGAAGACCCAAAGACTCTCCCAAGACTTCTACTTCAAGAACATTCGATGTTTTTCTTCTTCAAGTCAAGC
This sequence comes from Benincasa hispida, assembly GCF_009727055.1. Classification (NCBI taxonomy): domain Eukaryota; kingdom Viridiplantae; phylum Streptophyta; class Magnoliopsida; order Cucurbitales; family Cucurbitaceae; genus Benincasa; species Benincasa hispida. The sequence goes on along the minus strand of NC_052349.1, from coordinate 25,732,732 downwards.
ATATTCACCCAATCGAGAGAGAATCAGAGGATCAAGTACTAGAGATCGAACCACATCGCATCAAATAAACTTCAATATCAACACCAACTTAAGTTCAACTCCCCAAAAATAGTTTCTTCAAAAGCCTCATGCGAACACTAACCCTTCAAGAAGATTAACAAGCCCAAAGGTCGATCGTTCAAGAAGATCAACAAGCCCAAAGACTGATCGTTCGAGAAGATCAACAAGCCCAAAGGCCGATCATTCAAGAAGAACAACAACCTTAAAGTTTATAGTTTATTTTGAAAGCACCAAAATACTATGTATTAGAGATTGTATTCACTTTCACAAAATTAATACAAATACAAAGTTCAAGTTCCACGAAATATGAAGCCCAGAGAAAAAAATTATAATTTGATAGTTTAAAAGTTTTATTATTATCATCATTATTTATTCTTAAAAAATATGTATATATGTGTGATTTGTGTGTAGTATGTTAAGATGGGCCAAATCAATTTCTTTTATTTTTATTTGGTATGTCAATCAGTGCCACTGACGTACTTTTTTTTTTCTTTTTATAATTATCATTATAACTACTTTTATTATTTTCTTTTATTTATAATTTGGATTCTTTATTTTTATTTTCTTTTGTGATTTTTTTTCTAAGTTTGGTTAATCTGGTTTGTCGATATATTTCTTCTAATTTTTCTATTTACTTTTATATATCTATTTTCTTTAATTATTGTATGTTAATGTTATTCAACAACTCTTTTTTATTTTGTGAAGCATTCATGATCAATTAGACATTTTCTTTGTTGACTATATTTTGTATTGGACTACTTTTTTTTTCGTACTTAGATTTTAAAATCGTCAAATGACGGATTCTAGATATTCTAAAAGCTTAAGGTGAGGAAGTGGATTCTTTAGGAGCTGGAGATCGATGTCCAATATGTGTTCCTAAAGATTTAAATGTCATTGCAAATATTATTGCTTGTTTGTTTATAGCTTTAAATGAATTATTAAATTATATTTTTTTTTCTGCCATATAATTTTACATATTAAATTGATATTACATGAAAAACCTCATTCGATTTGGTCATAGAATCTCGTGTGTTTTTGTAACCAAATTGAGGTCCTTTACCCTCTAGAACCTACGTTTAACCTCACTTATTTATTCTTGTTATCTTATTAACTTAGTTGCTTGTTATGTTTATTATTTCCACACACCATCACGAGCCCCCTACCTGGGCTATATCCGTTAAGTTTAAATTTGAGAACAGAGTACTGTTGACCCTCGAGGAGCTTATGCTTCCATACGGGCATACGAAAAGTTTTCGCTCAAAATGGTGTGTGATCACATTGATTATAAACCATTTTGGGGGCCTTGTCATTTAAGATATTAGCTTTAGCCCCACTAGTTTGCTTGGACCTTTGCTATATATCTTTTCTGCATCTTGCATTTATATGTAAGCACGCATTTAGACTTACCTTTCATTATGTCTATCTTAAGATGGTAGACACTCATGTGCCTGGGGTATTTGCCCAAATCATCTCTAGCAAAGACTTGTGGGAAGGTATGTCACAATGGTCAGAACAAATCCAATAAGAGCCAGGATTTGCTGGGCCCTAAAGGTCCGAGATTTCACTTTCACGGTCTTCTCGACTAGAGTTCGTCAACAACGACCTAGAAGATCTGAAAAGCTTGTGGGAGAGTTTCATAGAGGAGTATAAAATGGATTTTGTAAGGGCATATGATAGTATAGTTGACCTTATGTATGCAAGCATTAATACATAAGCATTGCAAGCTTTGATGCATTTCTGGGATCCTATGTTGAATTGTTTCCTATTGAACATATTTGATTTAACTCCTACTATGGAAAAATATCAAGCTTTGATCAACATACCATCTTGAATTAGAAGTAAGGTATAAGTATCTGATCGAAAGTTGACTCTACAAAGGTCATTATCTAAGTTTCCTCGTGACGTTCATGAATCTGATATAAAAAAGTAGATGAAGGCCAAAGAGGGAAGAAACTGCATCCCCATCGACTATTTAATTAGTCTTACATGCGGGAGTTTGCCACAGAGGAAAGGTATGTCTCTTTTGCACTATGTATTTATGGTATCATCAATTTCCCAAGAATCAAGGGGTATGTAGAAGCAAAAGTTGTTAAACTTTTTGTTGGAATAGAGCGAGGAGTACATCCCATCATCCTAATCCTAGTAGAATCGTTTAGATCATTAAAGTTATTGTTGAGTTCAAGGTAAAGGAAAGTTCTTCGGTTGTGTTCAAATGTTTTTTATATGGATTTCCAGTCACTTAAAGTATCCAGTTGAGTTTGGGTATTCTCAAATAAAATTTAGCAGTCTTTGGAACAACATAAGGAACATCGTTAAAGACTTCAATGATGTGCTTTAGAATCCAAATATTCCGAATCTTGTAGCTTGGATGCAATTCCTAGGTCATGTGACATTGGAAGAAGTAGTATGGAGAGCACCTTGGGTTCCCACGAGCCCTTTGACATACTGATGTGGACAACTACCATTCGTCCCGTTATTGGACTTATGGGGAGGGATTGCTTACTCTCTTCCATTGGTATTGCGCCAAGCATGGTCAAAGCAATTGCACTAGTGGTCTATAGGTTGGAAGATTGGGACTTCACGTACGAGGTTGATGTGACAATTGCCAAGGTGCAGAAAGCAGTTGAAGCATGGAAATTTATCAGAAGAATGAAGAGTCTACGACATTGCATGGGAACTACTAGTCTGTATGACAATTGGAGGGTGGCCAGGAGCAGGATTGAAATTGCTATTGTACCACAGTCATTGGATCCAAGCAAATTTTTTATGACAGGTTATGTCAACCGAGAAAAGTATTTGAAGCAATTAAAAAAGATCAGGTCTTAGCAACAAAAAATGAAAGGTTGAGAGAAGAGGTTAAAAGATGGGTCCCACAAGCTATAAGTGCCTTGAGGTAATTGGAGGAGGCAAAGCGATGTCTCCAAATGTAATCAGAGTTGGAAAAGGAAAGAGATTCCTTGAATGTCAAAGCGATTCAAATGAAAAAGAAGAATAAGAGATTACTAAGAGATATTGCTTCCTTACACAATGAGGTAGAAGCACAAAAAGAGTACATCAAAGAATTAAAACAAGAGTTAAAGAAGATGAATAAGGTTGCTGCGAAGTTCCAGAGCGCCTTAGATGAACAAGCCATATCATCCCAAAGAAACGTTGCAGAGATTGAGAATCTATAGAATACAGCCAAAGAGTTAATCCAAACTCACTGAGGCAAAATGTAAAAACGTGCTTCTTCAAGAAGCCATTACAAGCTTTGAACACCAATTGTTGATATGCCGCAATGCATGAAAAGTGGTAACAGATGACTATATTCAGTTGAAGAAAAAGTATCCGAAAATATTGGCAGATTTTGCGATATGGAGAAATGAGTATAACATACTGAGGTGCAGTTATGATAATGTCAGAGGGTAGATAGAGCAATGAGCTAAGAAGTTAAGGCAGATGGCAAAGATGGCAGTTCAGTTTTCAGCACAGGCTATAACTTTCAGCAAGGCATCGTATCCACACGGCACGACAACAAAGAGTTGTCTCATTTTCTAGGTATCATAGGCCAATACCTTGGATGCCTTGGGTGCTACCACTAGATTTTAGAGTCATTAATTTTGGGCATGTATTTTGCATTATACTTTCATAGGACTTTCACATTAAATTGGAGTCAATCATTGATGTTTGTCATTTTGCGTTAATCTTTTTTTTTTCTTAAATGAAAGTACTTTCTCTTTTTCTTTCTCCCTCTCTTTGACTAATCAAATCATTATTTATTTCTCTTATAAATACGAAAAGGTTCAAAGTTCACAAAAATAGCTCGAAGTTTACCTCTTCATCATACTTATTGGACAAGAAGAAAGGCGAGAATAATGGATGATCAAGTTAATGAATAGGTCCAGACAGTGCGTTAAGATGTAGAAGAGTTGAAGGAACAATTGACAAAGATCCTAGAATTACTCACTACTGGAAAGGGAAAGAATGTTGTCGGAACTTCATCAAAGGTTGAATTTTGTCTGAATCAAACATTAGAAGAGATGTCTGCTTACCCCCCTAGGTTTACTCCCCAAATGATGTCAAGCCCGCACCTGGTGGGAATGTCATATTCTACATCATCTACTGCACAAGATTCTAATCAGACCTTGCAGCAAGCAGTCTGCATGAAGGATCCCATATCCACCCCAATTATAGAGGGTGATAAGAAGGTTCTAGAAGATCAGGGTAGCAAAGAAGACTAGAGTTTTTAGAGGAAAGATTACGAGCAATTGAGGGTGCGGATATATACGGGGATGTTGATGCAACATAGTTATGTTCAATCTTAGATGTAGTGATCCCACCCAAATTTAAGACTATGGATTTTGAAAAGTATAATGGAACCATGTGCCTGAAAAGTCACCTGGTTATATACTGTAGAAAAATTTCGGCGATAAATTGTTAATTCATTGTTTCCAAGATAGCTTAGTCGGCCCGACCTCTTGTTGGTATATGCACTTGGATGGTTCATAAGTGCATAAGTGGAAGGATCTCACTGATTCATTCCTAAAGTAGTACAAATATAATGTTAATATGGCACAAGACCGTTTAGACCTTCAGCGAATGGAGAAGAAGAGTGTTGAAATATTTAAAGAATATGTGCAACGATGGAGAGAAATGGCCACACAAGTGCAACCCCCTTTGACTGACAGAGAATTGAAAAACTATGTTCATAAATACCCTTCGAGCCTCGTACTATGACAGGATGATGGGGAGTGCCTTGACCAACTTCTCAGACATCATAACAATTGGAGAAAGGACCGAGTTTGGTGTGAAGAACGGAAGAATTACTGATTTTGCTTCAGAATCAAGAAAAATGACGACCTTAGAGAAGAAGGAAGGAAAGGTGCACAAGTTGAGCTCGATTCAAAGAACAGTAATATATATTTCCTCACTAATTGCTAGACAAGCAAATTATTCTCACTAGCCACTAGAAGGGAGGATAGAATAAATTTTTTAAGTCAAATTAGAGAAATGCAAGGAATAATTTGAAGAAAACCCGTTTTGATCCTATACCCATGTCACATACTGAACTTTTGCCACAATTTTTAAAGAACCATCAAGTAGCCATTATACCTCAAGAGCCTCTACAGCTGCCATATCCTAAGTAGTACGACCCAAGTGTAAGGTGTGAATATCATGTTGGGGTATTGAGGCACTCTATTGAGAATTGTTATCCCTTGAAAGCTAAAGTGCAAAGTCTAGTTAACGCCAGCTGGTTAAAATTCAAGAAAACTGGAGAAGAACCAGATGTCAATCAAAACCCGTTCCCAAACCATGAAAATCTTGTCGTAAATGTTGTTGGTACAACCTCAAAATGTTACAAGGATATGATAATGTTCATGATTTGACCACACCGATGAAGACTCTTTTCCTAATTCTTTATGAAGTTGGTATAAATCGCTGAGAGCTGACAATAATGACGTGAGCAGAATGAGATGCGCGGTAAGAAAGGATGTTTACTTCACCCTGAGATAGATGGACATTTCATAGAGAATTGTGTTGAATTGAAGAAAGAAGTAGAAAAATTGATGGATGCAAAAATTTTGCTGGTAAGCCAAGTGGACATGCATGAAGTCGAGGTTGATATGATTTTTGGTGCTTCATCTTTGGAAGAAACTGCAAAAGGAGCATCATCTATGTGAGAACCATTAATCATCCATTTGAAGAGAAGTCGAGTATCACTCTCTGTATCCAGATGCCAAAGGCAATGACCGTTGAAGTACCAAGTCCTTTTGTTTACAAGAACAGTCAAGTTGTACCGTGGAAATATGAATGCCAATTCATTATAAATAGTATTAATTCTACAGCAGTTGGAGGAATGACTCATAGTGGGAGATGTTATACATCGGATAGTCTGAAAAATAACTCAAAAGAAGATGAGGCCCGTCAGCATAAGAGTAAAGTTGTGGAGATAATGAATGAGGATGATCTAAGTGATTTGAGCAAAGGTTTTGCAGAAAAAGCCACACTAGCTGAGAAGAAGATGGATCTCAAATCTGTCTCAAAAGAAGAAGCGTGTGAGTGTCTAAAGTTGATTAAACAAATAGAGTACAAAGTAATAGAGTAGTTGTGTCATACTCCAGTTCGTATATCGATTTTGTCATTATTCATGCACTCTGAATCACATTGAAAAGTTTGAATCATGCACATGTGGGTCATGACATTTTGGTTGAATGCACTTAGTGAAATTGTGGAGAATATTGAAGGAACTCTTAACGAAGAATACCTATGAGCGGAAGCAAAATCGTTCTAAATTCATTGTGAAAAAAATATCGCATTCACAAAGCAAACAAATAAGTTATGCATTTAACGACAAATTACGGCATGCTTTTCAAAGTTAAATAACAAAGGAACGAGAGACATACCTCTTGAAGAACTTTTCTTCCCTTGAACTCTCACTCTCACAGAAACGGCAACTCACGCAGTCGCTGTGATCGCCAAGTCTATATCCACTAAATCTCGTTGTCATTCACCATCGCACAGTCTTCTACATGAACAAGCAACAAGGAGGACACAACCACTCAGTAACCTCGATATTCTCAGAGTGAGAATCTAGGAGGTGTGAGCTTTGTTGGATTTGGTAGAGGGAGGAGGAAATGAAGATCGTTTACCATGACTAAGCAAGTGGGAGAGATTTGGTGTCTATTGTATAGACGGGTGCTTGATCGTTTAGCAAATGGTGCACGATTGTTTAGTAAAATGGGGCTAATCTTTTAGGTAAATCGCTCGCGCGCACGATCGTTTAGAAAAGACTATGCCATCGTTTAGGTAATCCACGCGTGTACACGGTCGTTTAGTAAAACTTGAGCTATCGTGTATGCTCTCGTTTACTAGACGATGGACAGTGTACTAATCATGAAGCGATTGACCGATTTCTTTGCAAAATGAAAACTATTTTCATTTTATTCTTCAGTTACGAAAACTGAATGTAACCTCCCATTATCTCATTCAGATATGGAGAAAAACCACCAACAATTATCTCATAATTGTTTAATTAGAAATAAATATAATCATATTATATTTATAACATATAGTTTAATATCACATCATATGCAACATATAAACTATAGTTCTTTTCTCCTCCACTAGATATAAATCATATTTATATCCTTTTCCTCCATGTATCTCATACATCATGTCAACTATATCATATATAATTGACCAGTTCAATCATATCATATATAATTAAACTCCCTCTTGTAAATTTGAACACTTCAAGCTGACTCAAGAATTGATTCTCAACTTGAATCCATTGAGTTACCAAGGGGACCTTATGGACCTGTGGCTCAAAGCTCCAACAGTACATGAATAACTTATTAAACTCTTTAGCCACGAGATCCACCATTCGTTAACTGCTAGAAATTCCACTAAAGACCGACAACTACACTATTCTTACCACATATATATTTCTGCGTTCATCGGATATAACCAATCAACAGTACGATAACCCTTCACAGATGCTCGTAAGTACAGCTAGGCCAATTTACTATTTTGCCCCTGTAGTTACATCCGACTCCTTAAGTACCACTGATTCTTCTAATGAACAATACAATATTCCTACTATGTGTGGACACCTCTCGGGCCATGAAAAGATGTGTGGCGCCACATCCTTCAAGCCCTAGAATCAACCATTATAGGAGCAATCTATCTACTTACCCCTGCTTTGGGGAAAGAGTGAATTTCATCTTGTGTAGTTGAGTTCCCAGCTCCCAAATCAGACGAATCCCCAAAGTGATAGGTTTGAGTCGGCAATCTTGTCGCTTGTACCCATGCAAATCAAAGGACTGCCCTCAAAGGCAGGAGTTCCCAACTCACTCAGGATTGAGGTCTTGTTACCTATGGTCATCCTAGAGAAGTGAAGTCTCTATCATGAACGACGTTATATAACGAGACTATAACACTTCGTAGTCCGGTCTTATAGAAACTTCTTTGTATAGGACGCCTCCGCTCGCATGTCTCTACATGATTGATGAGGATTAAACCATCTAGCTACTCTCACCCATACAAATCAAAGGACCGCCCTCATAAGCAGGAGTTCCCAACTCACTTAGGATTATGTCACCTATGGTCATTTTAGTGAAATGTAAGTCTCATATATCAACAACGTTATATAAAGTGACTAATCATCTTGTGGTTCAGTCTTATACAAACTTTTTGTATAGCATACCCCTGCTCGCATGTTTCCACATGAATGGTCAGGATCAGACCATTTGTAGCACTTTACAACACTTATAACATCTATAAAGGGGCTCGTATCTGTATTTTCATCAGGATAAGGTATCCCTCCTTTATCCACCTATTACAGAACATTTAGGTTATTACTTAAGGCATGATTCACTTGTATGTCTCACATACATGCTTAAGTTATATGAAATAACCACAGATCTTAGTTTCTTGGATTTGATTAAATGCATATAAAATAACATATAAAATAACATATATTTTATCAATAACAATATGTATACAAAATGTTTACAAACTACGAGACCACCGGGAGAATTAGGACAACAATCCCAACAATATGCAGATAAAGTACATACTCCAACTTCCCCCCTACACATGTTAATAGCCCCGTGGCCTTTCTCAATGTGGGGCTTGGATGTAATTGGGCCCATTGAGCTAAAGGCATCAAATGGTCACCATTTCATCTTGGTAGCCATAGACTACTTTACTAAGTGCGTGGAGGCAACCTTGTACAAGAGTGTCACTAAACAAATTGTTGTCAAGTTCAGAAGGAAAGACATCATATGTCGGCACTGAAGGGATCGGATCTCACAGCTTAATTGTTTGTATCAGAACGCTTCCATCATGCAATTCGATTTTTATATAAAAAAAAATTTGTTATACTCAAACAGAATATAAACATGTAAATGAGCATGCTTTGGGAAAAGATTATAACAATTCTTACCTTTGTAGATTCCCAAGTTTTATGAACAATCCTCTCGAAGTCCAACAAATGGATCCTCCAACGATCTTGATCACGAACGATTTCTTGAACAATCTCGAAAACTACCACGAGAGTAACCTCGTTATTCTCTAGGATTCCAATAGAGAGATAGGTGGTATCCAACTATTGGGATAGGGAGAGGAGAAAAGGCTTCCGGAGAGTAGAGAGAATCTTCTTTGTGGCTTAGGGAAAATTTGCACAAATAAACACATGCCCCAGAAAGGCCATAAGGAAGGCTTTATATAGATAAGGGCCAAGCCCTTTTCCTAATCATTTTCCTATTTCCATTTTCCATAATTAATTAATTAAATAACACTTATTTAATTAATTTGCACATTAATTAAATAATTATTTATACATTAAAACCAATTTAACGTATATATATATATATATATATTTAACTATCATAAATATCATATGTTTATGTGTAATACTTCTCTATTAATTAATTCTTTGTGAATCTAATTCACTTGAATTGATTATTTGAATCTTATTCAAATGTTTCTTTCCAATTTAATTTGAATTATAGATCATATCCATAATCAATTATGTATTAATCACAATAATACATAATTTCCTCAAAATAATTTGAACAATTCAAATCATCCCTCTTAAACATCCCCTAGTGAGCTAAAAAGGGGACCTAGTAGACCTGTAGATCAGAAGCTCCAACGATATGAGATTAATTGGCTAAGCTCATTAACAAAATTAATCAATACTAGTTAACTGTGGATATATTCCACTAAAGACCCACAAGTGCACTCTTCTCACTATAGATATATTTTTGTATCCATGGATATAGACCAATCACAACAAGTTAATCCTTTACGAGTACTCATACCTCCAACTGGGTTAAATTACTGTTTTACCCTCGAGTTACCTCTGACTCCTTAAGTACCAGTGCTCCTTTAATGAACAACCTGTTTATGGTCCGACCAATAAACAGAAATCCCCCTCGGGCCAATGAGAGGGTAAAACTTTTTATTCAAGTCTCGGAGACACCACTTAAGGGCACACTCATCTATTTACCCTTAATGTAGGAACGAGTGAGTTCCATCTTGTATTATTATGTTTCCAGCTCTCACTCGATCTTGTCCCAAAATGGTAGGCATATTAGGTCAGGGAACTGGCCACGTTCACCCATAAAAATCAAAGGAAAATCTCTCGTGAACAAGAGTTCATAGTATACTCAGGATTAAGACTAAATTGCCTAGATCATCTTATTGAAATAGGAACCTAACTAGTTAACGGTGTTACATCTAATGGGTACTATTTCGTGGTCCAGTCTTATGCAAACTCATTACATAGGATACCTCCACTCGCATGTCAACTACATGAACGAATTTGATTATTACTTTTTTTTTTAACAAATACAAAGTGGATTGTATCCATAGTGTTACCAAAATAAGGTATCCAACCTTATCCCTATACTATAGTAGACCCTTCAGGCTGTATCTTGAACATTGATCCCTATATGTCTCAACATACAGTTCAAGATTCATAAGGTAGCCTTAGATGTTAGTTTATTGGATTTAGGGTTATTAAGACAAAATAGACAATCATCACAAATAATAACATTTATTGAATTAACATATATAACTCTTTATTGATGACAGTCAATTAATAACATTTACTATCTACAAGTTTTAAGGCATAAAACCCAACAGGTACAATCTGCCCGAGCATGTCGCTATTGATAATGGAAAGAACTTGAATAACAAGTTGATGGAGGAATTATGTATGCAGTTCCAAATTAGACATTCTAACTCTACTCCTTACCGCCCTAAGATGAATAGGGCAGTAGAAGCAGTAAATAAAAAATATCAAGAGAATTATTGAAAAGATGACTGTTACATATAAAGATTGGCATGAAATATTACTATTTGCATTACATGGTTACTGAACATCAGTTCGTACATCGACTGGGGCAACACCATTTTCTCTGGTGTATGGTTTGGAGGTTGTCACCCATTGAGCTCGAGGTGCCGTGATAACTTGTAGAAATACAAGTTATTTTTTGTTCTTAAGTTGGAACAACTAAGGTTTTTAATGATAAATTCTCCTCATTTTTAGAAGAAACGCATGGATTTATTCAAATATTAGCAAACTCATACAAAAGAAGTTTTATTACTAAATATCGCGGCACTAACGCACTGTATTGCAGGATTTCAACGCAAGGATTAGCGCTAACGCATTAGACAAGTGCCGCAGGAAAAGCTCTAACGCATGGGCCATGTGTCGGAGGGAGTTCAACGCAGAGAAGATTCATTGCTCCAGGCTGATTGTGTCACATCACCACTTGCAAGTATAGGCACCTGCAGCTGGCGGCGTCTGAAAAGTTTCCACATAGTAGGCGGCGTCTGGAAAGCTTCTGAGAGTTAGGCGGCTAATCAGGGCATGATCTTTAATGCTGACCAGGACATGGACTTTAATGCTGCCCATTCATCAAGTGGACGTGACCAACGCCTATAAATAAATAAAGTCCCTCTAGAGTTAACAAGTTCGGAAATTATAAAGATCCTTACTCTTTGTATATTGTAGTCATAATTCTAGTTCTGTAGAGACTGTGCTGTGGTGCTAGACGATCAGAAGGGTTGAGAACCACCACCACTGCAGTCAAGGAGCGGAGAAAGCTAATCTTGAGAAAGACACTTCATCCAATTCCTAAACATGTGATTGTACACAACGAGATTGAGCCAAAGAAATACAAGAGATTGTATTCTTTGGCTTGACTCAGTTTCCTTCTTCTCATTTATCACTTTCATTCCATTTGATTAAATATTACTTTTATAAAGATTCTCTGTTTCTTTATAAAATTCATATGTTTGATCCATCATACTTGCCATTGTTTATTTCTTGTTTATGTTGAATGCATTAATACTTTATGCACAACTTCATTCTAAAGCTCAAGCCAACTTGATAAATTGGTAAAAGCATCTTTAACTTAGATTGTTCAAAAGAATAACTAAGCTGCGTTAAGTAGGACGCCTAGTATAGCTAGAGATAGACTTACTGGTGTCTATTGCATTTTTTGTTAGATGCATGCATCATAGAGATAGACTTTGTTTGTTATGCGAGTTGAGAAATGTTGAATGAAGTCTGACACATAAACAAAAGATAAGCAAATCATCCAATCTCATTCACATCACATCCTAGTTGTGTACACTCATCTTAGACCGATGCGTCCACTTACCTTAAACTCCATTTTCGCATGATCCATCATTCACCACTCAACTCTTTTACATCTCTTGCACAGGCATAACAATTTAGTGTAAATAACTCATTTCTCACATTTATTTAGGAAAACCCCTACAGTAGATACAACGCAAGGTCTGCGTTTGGTTAACTGAATCCCTGAATTCGACCCTGGATTTACCAGGAACCTAAATTAGATTTATACTTGGGTCTAGTTTAGGAAAACTTGAACGTCATTAGAAGAAGTTGTGTGCGTTCTACTGCAAATATCTGACGCCCCAACGCGTTACATTTACTTAAACGCATCACTTATACTTAGAACTTATTTCTTCAATTTATTTTACACAATACACTCCTAGAGCAAATCACGATAGCAACGAATAAGTTTTTGGCGCTGTTTCCGGGGATTCAGAAACAAAACTAACCAGAAATTTTGTTTGTATCTGTTGTAGGAACACTTCGGTCGAGGGAGTATTACGAGTTAAGCCTAAGCTTGTGAACGTTTATGAGTAGGGAGAGCATTCCTGAACTCAGATATGACCCCGAGATTGAAAGGACCTTCCGGCGTAGGAACCGATCCAACCGTCGTCGAAGGTTGAGACAACAATTTCTCAGACAACAGAACAGGCAACGCGCAATGGTAGAAGAACAAGCAAATCAACAACTAACTCATGCTGCATAGAATCCAATCCTGATGGCGAATAACAGCACGCGTCCCATGAGGGAGTACGCGTCCCCTGTACTGTATGATTTCTCTCTAGGAATCATATACCCAACGCCAGATGGAACTAGGTTCGAGATGAAATTTGTTATGCTCAAAATGCTACAGTCTGCTAGACAATTTGAGGGTGGTCGTGGTGAAGATCCTCACGCCCATATGAAGCGTTTCCTGGAAACATGTAATTCATTTGTGATTCTTGGAATCACCCAGAGGCGATCAAGTTATCCTTGTTTCCCTATTCTTTGCGTGATGACGCAAAACAATGGGTGAGCTCACTGGAGCCTGGTGAAATCACCACCTGGGAAAAGTTGGTGGAAAAATTTATGCAAAAATTCTTCCCACCTACCACCAACACGAGGAGACGTCGAGAGATTATGAACTTTGAACAAGAAGATGCTGAAACCTTAAGCGCCGCATGGGAGCGTTTTAAGGGCTTGGTCAAGAATTGCCCGAACCATGGACTACCTCTAACTATCCAAATGGAGACGTTTTATGGAGGACTGAATAGAGCATCGCAGATGGCAGCAGACGCAGCAGCAGCTGGTGGACTTATGGATAAATCTTACACTGAGGCTAAAGAGATACTAGATCGCATTGTTAAACATAATATGGAATGGGTGGATGATACGTATGACGGAAGAGCTGATAGGAAGAAGAGATCTCAGAATGTTAATTATATCGATTCCAACGCAATAGCCACACTTTCTGCTCAAGTGGCTAAGATGACCAGCCTTCTGCAGAACATAACGCTGGGAAACGCATCAAATCGGCAGAAGGTGAATCAGATAGACGCGTTTGGGCAGCCCATGGTTAGCTGTGTAGGCTGTGGAGATCCTCACTCCTATGCTGAATGTCCACAAAACCCTCAGTCAGTATGCTTCAACAAAAACAACCCATTCTCTAATACATATAACCTTGGATAGAGAAACCATCCGAATTTTTCTTGGATAAGAGGAATTCATCAGGAGCACCACCTAGGGGTGAACCATCAGCAAAGGAATGGACTGCCGCCTGCATTTCAACAAATGCATCAGCAACATCAACAACCCTTTAATAAAAAAGGACAAACGTCGAGCTCAGGATCTCCGCTTGAGGATCTATTGAATGAATAAATAGTGTAGAATGACGCTTTGCTGAAAACTTATTAAATTAACCTAAACATTAAATATAACATTTATATTTAAATATGATGCATGATCATGCATTTTCATTAATTAATATAACTCTTATATTAATACTAATGAAAACAATAAACATGTTATCATATAATATAATATTTATATTAAATATAATGCATGAGCATACTTATCATATCATGCAACCATATAATATAGTATTTATATTAAATATGATGCATGAACATGTTTGTCCTAAATTGAGATTTTAATCTATATGGTATACAATATGCAACATATAATTAATATAATTAAACATACATCTCATGGGTATTAAAACTATATTATAGCTACAATACACCAAATATTGACACCCTAATAAACTTATTAAATTAGATTACATTAATGTAATTTAAAAACATAAAAACTGTCTTCAACTGCTGGAAGAAAACAATCACTTTTGTGCTTGGAGAAAACTGCCATGTTAAGTTTTCTTGAACTTTCCATGGCGCACAAACAATTACAGACAACAGTTAGAAACTCTTAATGGCACACAAAACATGACGAACGGTAGAAATCTACACAGAAACCTCTCGGATATGCACTGCAAAATCTGAATTTCACCTCTGTTTTTTTGCCTTTTTTACATCAAACACTTCGCCACGAGCTACTCGGACTTACAGACTCGATTTACATAATAAATTCCCAAAATACTGGGCCTTTACATTGATCAAATCAAAGTAAAAAGTTATAAATCTAAGTATCAGTATTTGTAAATATCTATTACGCAAAACCACATACATTATGCAGAAAACAACCCACATTTTCTCTAATTTTTTGTTTTGAAAAAGAAAAACAGAGGCACAACCTAACTCTGATACCAACTAAAGGAATCCAATTTCTCAGCAGAAGCACGTGAACGCATATGCCAATGAAATTTGTTTTAAAAAACTTGGAAAACAAAGAAAATACATAGAACATGTACAGGATAAATATTAATTCTATAACATGCTATTAGGGAATGGGAAGAATACCTCTTGAAGACGTCTTCAACAAAATTCTTCTCCTTGCTTCGATCTCACGAATAGACATGAACTCAAGACTTCTTCCAATTTCCACGAACAGTCACGAACACCGAGTGAGATACTCCACTTGATTTCCTCGCTATTTTCTAGACAAGTATCAAAGACGGTGGGATTCTTCTTTGGAAAGGAGAAATTTGTGAAAAAGAACTTGAGGAAGAAGATAAAGTTTTCTTAATGTGAGAGCTTGAAAGAAATTGGTTGGAGGAGGAATTACAACTTCCTTCCACCAATATGTGGGAGTTATTCTTATATATATATATAATCAAATTTAATATATAATTAATTAAAACTTATATATTTAATTTTATTTTAATCGTATTCAAATGATATACTCTCACACAACCTGTAGTTTTAATATGAATCTCATTCATATTAATTTTAACCTAAAGATTTATATGAATCTCATTCATGTAAATAATATTTGAATCTTGTTCAAATATTTACTTCTCTCATTTAACCTATAGTTTTAATATGAGTCTCATTCATATTAATTTTAATATATAGTTTTATATGAATCTAATTCATATAAATAATATTGAATCTTATTCAAATATTTATCTATCTCATAAAATAAAGTATAATGTTGAATCTCATTCCAAATTAACTTTATGCCATAATGTATCAATATACATTATATTGATTGTATTTCATATAATTAATTCTTTGATTTAATTTGAACAATTCAAATTAATCCAAAATTAGATGATTCTTGTTTTATCCTTAGTGAGCTAGCAAGGGACCAAATGGACCTATAGATTAGAAGCTCCAATGACACGGGATTAATTAATTAAACTCTTTAATTAAATTAATCAACATTCATTAGTTGTAGATCACTCCACTAAAAATCTCCAGTTGTACTCTTTGCATTGTAGATATATTTTTATGTCCATGGATATAATCAGTCAACAAGAAGTCGACCCTTCGCGAATCGCTCGTAATTACAGTTGGGTCAAAATTATCATTTTACCCATGTAGTTACATTTAACTCCTTAAGTCCCACTGACCCTTTAATGAACAACCTATTTATGGTCCTACCATAACAAAACCTTATATCTCGGGCTAGTTACCCCATTGTTCAAAACTCGGAGTCAGTACTTAAGGGAGAAATTCATCTACTTATCTTATTGACGGGAATGAGCGAATTCCATCTTGTGTAGCTATGTTTTCAACTCTTTAATCGGACAAATCCCCAAAATGGTAAGCATATTAAGTGGGCAAATCTAGCCACTCTCACCCATACAAATCAAATGATCGCCCTCATAGATAAGAGTTTGTAATTCACTCAAGATTGAGGTCGGATCACTTATGATCATCTTATGAAATGTTAATCTCTTCAATTAACGGTGTTATAAAGAGAGACTATACAAACTCTTTATATAGGATATCCCTATTCACATGTCTCCATATGAACAATTAGGATCAAATCGTTTGTAACACTTTACAACTCTTGTAACAATTGCAAAGTCAGTTGTATTCGTAGCGTCACCAGGATAGGGTACCCAATCTTATCCATATATTATAAACCATTTAGGTTATTACTTGAACATGATCCACCTATATGTCTATCACATACTGTTCAAGTTTCATAAAATAACCTTGGATATTTCTTTAATTGATTATTTCAAATAAAATAATCAACCATTATTTCAAATAACATATTAACTACGGGGCTTTAGGGCATACATCCAATAGTCTTGTAGGCCAATTATTCAACCCAAGAGCCCTATTTATAAAGACCTCAAACAATTCTTTGTCAAAATTTAAATATTATATTTCAATATATAATATTCAAAATAATATTATACTTATTTGAATCTCATTCAAATTTCAAATATATGTTGTTCTTTGGTGTATCTAATACATTAATCATTTTAATACTTAATGTATCAAATATAAAATATATGTAATTCCATTTTTATATTTAATCCATCTAATATATTAAATATTAATTTGAACACTTCAAACTAAATATATATATATTATACTATACTATAATATACTACACTATACTATAATATAACATATGTTGAAATATATAATATATTATATATATTTCAATCAATTGATTTTAATAATAAACTCTAGGTCACTCAATCATAGACCTAGAGTTGTACTCTTACGCACTATAGTATTGGTTTATATGTCATAAGCTCATGGTTTGTAAATAAATAAATAGTTTATTGATTATTAATAAAATAATTTGTCATAACTCAATCCGATAAGGCAAAAATCCAAGGTTATTTACATAAAATTTGTACAGTATATAGTAATTGACATACAGGTAGATTATGTTCAAATAATAACCCAAACGATCTATAGTATATGGATAACGTTGGTTGTCTTATCCTAGTGATACTATAGATTTAGCCCACTTTGTAATTTTTATAAAAGATGTAATCTAAAGTATTCATGTAGAGACATGTGAGTGGAGGTATCTTATACCAAGAGTTTGTATAAGATTGGACCACAAAATAATTAATCTCTCTTTGTAACTCCGTTAATTGAAGAGATTAATATTTCACAAGATGATCATATGTAACTCATTCTTAATCTTCAGTGAGTTATGAACTCTTGCCTATAAGAGTTCGTTTTTCATTTTCAAGGGTGAGAATGGCCCAAGTAACTGACTCAATAAACCTACCATTTTGAGGACTAGATCGAATAGGTAGCTGGGAATGTAATTTTATAAGATGGAATTCACTCCTTGTCATATGGGGAAAGGAATTTGGTAGTTCCCTTAAGTGTTGACTCCAGGACTTGAACAATGGGACCTCACCCTCTCATGGTTCGAAAGGGACTTGATTTAAGGATACAGAGGTAATTACAAATTGTTCACACATCCTTCATGAACAATTCGTGAAGGATCGTTTGTGTAATGATTATATCAATAGATGCAACTTGTTCTATAGTGCATTAAGTGCAACTATGGATCTATAGTGGTTTGCCTCATAGTTAATGAATGGTGGTTAAACTAAAGAGTTTAATTAATCAATCTCGAATCATTGGAACTTATAATTTGTAGTTTTATTAGATCCCCTTGCTAGCTCACAACAGATTAACAAGAACTAAAATTTTGAAAGAAGAATTTTATATGTTCAAATTAATTTAAGAAAAACACATGTTAATTGTATATGATACAATTAATATATAATATAATTATATAGTTAATTTTGAATATGACTAAAAAATAAACTATTAAACACGGGAGATTTAATGTATTTGAATATATGATTCAATAATAAATTATATGAATTACATTCGCCTTAGCACTATAGCTTAAAAGTTAATATGAATGAGATTCATATTAAAACTATAGGTCATGAGAGAAATCTACAATTTGAATATGATTCAAATATTTGTTTAATTAAATATGAAATGATTAATTAATTAATTAAATATCACTTTCTTTTATGCATGAGGAGGGAAGTGAGAAGTCGTTTTTTCTCTTCAATACAAAGGAGTTTGTATTTGCAGAGGTGAGTTGTTAAAAATTATGTAGAAAAATTACTTTCCTTCACAAACTCCCTCTCTATCAACAATTCTACAGAAGAAAAAGATTTTGTGTAAAATTTCCTCTCCCTCTTAGTTTCCTTAAAGGAGACTTCCACAAGTCGATACTTTGTCAAAGTCATAGCAAGGAAGTCCTTTTGGAGGTATTCTCAATAGAGGAGAAGATCAACGGAGAAGAATTATTGTGAGGTAAAGGTTTCTACAAAGGTAATAATTCTTCTTCCTTTTTATGCTGAACCTAGAAAATTGTAGCTTATGTTTATTCTGTAATTTAGTTTCTTCAATTTTCTGAATTTTTTATCCTAATAAAATTCAAGGCAAAGGCGATCATACGTTTTTCGTTGGAATTGGATCCATTCATATAAAACAAATTGTATCCATGATCTAATCATTACATGCAAGTCAATTATTCACGAGTTGTTCATAACTACAATTAGGTTAAAAATTTGGTTCATCTTTGTAATTACATCTTGCACCTTAAACACCATTAATCCTCTAATGAACAATATGTTTATGATTTGATCTTAAACTAAAATTTTTCACAGGCTAGTGAAAGAGTGGAGCTTCATTGTTCAACTCCCAAAATTAGTACTTAGGGAAACTACTCATCAACTTTTTCTATGTGAGAAGGATTGAATTCTATCTTATGAAGGTTATGTTCCCATTCCCATTTTTGTCAAGTCTCCATGGTAGGTTTATTGAATCAACCACATAGGCCATTCTTTATGGGACTATTTGGGGCATTTAATTGGTTATGATAGTTTGTGAATTATAATTTTCTATGCATTAATAATAAGAGATAAAAAAAAATTTAGAACACTCAACTTATACCATTATTAAAATTGGATCCCAAAACTTGCAAATTTATAGAATGTTATCCCTTAGGGGTCGTTCGTTTTGCAGACATCTAATATTTCCATGGTGAAGACGTCTAGATTACTATGTTTGTTTTATGATAATATAAGATATTCTTATAGTAGGCATCCTAAGAGTTTTGGATGTCTTCTTTAAGCATGGGTTTTGTGTGGATTTCCATGTTGAGAGGATCTATTTTTTACTTCTTCACCCTTCTTTTTTTCTATATATATGTATGTATGTATGTGTATATATATATATATATATATATATTTTTTGTTGAGAAAAATAACATATAAAAATGTATAAACTATATTAATTTAAAAAGAAATTCAAATTAATAAAACAAATATGTTCTATGAATCCAAATCATATTAAATTCATCCTAACACAAGGGAATTCTTGAAAGATTATGTAAATTTAAGATATTCTCATGTAAAAATTATGCCAAACAAACACAATTATCCAAATATTCTCAGATAAAATATTCTTACACAACAAATGTGATTATCTAAAAATGTCGAACATTTGTAACTCCAGACATCTATAATTTCGGACATCTAAAGATTCTAGTTATTTACATTCTCAAAAAAACAAACGACCCCTCAAATTTTTAATTAGTTACCTAATTAATAAAATAGATTAGTTTTTTCTTTATTAAAATTTTTGTTTGTATTAGAATTTATTTTCTTCTTCCATTGAATTAGATAAAAATATGAAAAATAATCTTTTTCCTACATTTTTTTATATGTTATTTCCTATTGTGTATACACAAGTTTTAAGGCCTAAGTTAACAACTATAGTCAAGTTTGAGGATTCATTTAATTGCATTGGTTTCATTTTTATTAAGAACTAAATTACAACAAAAAAAAAAAAAAGGAAAGAAAATATTATCTTTATGGTCCATAGGTTTGGGGTGTTATTTTTATTTCGTTTCTATATTTCAAAATGTTATACAAGTTGGTCTAACACAATTAATTAAACTCCAACGGTACATGAATAATTAATTAAACTCTTTAATTACATTATCCACCATTCGTTAACTGTCGGACACTCCACTAAAGACTGAAAAGACTGACAGCTGCACTCTTCACACTACAAATATATTTCTATGTCCATTGGATATAACCACTGATTCCTCTAATGAATAATAGATCATAGTCCTACTATGACTTCTTGGGCTAGGAGAAAGTGTGGCGCCACATTATTCAAGACCCAGAATCAGCCCTTAAGGGAGCAATTTATCTACTTAGCCCTGCTTTGGGGAAGGAGTGAATTCCATCTTGTGTAGCTGTGTTCCCAGTTACCCAATTAGACGAATCCCCAAAATGGTAGGCTTTTTGAGTCAGTGATCTGATCACTCTCACCTATACAAATCAAAGGACTGCCCTCATAGGCAGGAGTTCACAACTCACTCAGAATTCAAGTCATATTACCTATAGTCATCCTAGTGAAATGTAAGTTTTTATTATGAATGGTGTTATATAATGAGACTAAACATTTCGTGGTCTGGTCTTATACAAACTCCTTTGTATAGAATATCCACACTCGCTTGTTTAATACATGAATGATCAGAATCAGACCATTTGTAGCACTCTACAACAATTGTAACACCTACTAAGCGAGCCATACTCGTAGTGTCACCAGGATAAAGTACTTAGCCTTATCCATATACTACAGACCATTTAGGTTATCACTCAAACATGATCCACCGGTATGTCTCTATATATATGTTTAAGTTACAATAATAACCTTGGATGTTAGTTTATTGGTTTGTGGTTAATGCAACTAAAATATCACATATTTTATAGACTAAGTGAATAAAATATCATATATTATTAATCACATAAGAGTTTGTTCATACAATGTTTATAAACTATAGAACCCTACGAGATTTAGGGTATCAACCCCAACAAAGTGATGGCTGGAATTAAAATTATGAGGTTTAAAAGATTAGAATATGAAATGATGCTATGGATGAATGAGCAGACAACTACATACAAAGAGCGAGCAAGCAATTGGCTTGCCAAAGTATGCGACAACACACATAGGCGTGAAGTAAGGCATGTGGAAATTGAATGATGCATAGACATAGAAATGTGTTCTCATGACCATTGAGCATTCAATAGAGAGGACAACTAGTCTTTAGCCAAGAGTAAGGTAAAATGGCGAAGTATAAGTGATGCGATGAACTCAATCATGATGCGATAAGATTTGTGTATGTGATAATGATAAGTGTTATGTTAAGCTCAAAAGGGAACTAATGATATTAACTAAAGGACCTCTTCTTATATAGGACAGATCCAAGTGGGAAAGACTTACAAACCTCTTGGATAAGTAGCTTAAGACAGTGAGTGACAAATTTTTACAATGTTTTCCAATGCTAGTTTTTATGAATGAATTTCAACACATAGGCAGTTCATATGAAGTTTTATACCATGATTATACTGTTTTATGAAGTATGATCAACTCAAGTGAGTATAATATTTTATGTCCATTTTCAATTTTTGCACCTTGTATGAACCCTACTTCAATGTTGGTACCGAAGGTATGGTAAGGTACCCAGATTTCAGTTATGTTAGGGATCCATGACACTGAAGGTATGGTAAGGTGGTCAAGACCCAATCCAACTCTGTATGCACGTATGACTTATGTTATTGAAGTTGATGAGATCAAACAAAAGGACTCTCTCTTAACTCAGGCTAGGAGGTGATTGAGCAAAAAAGTTCTCACTCCAGTCTAGGCTAACGTAGTATGGATAGAGCAAAAGGGTTCTCCCCCATGTTTAGACAGTGGAATAATCACATTTTATAGTATGATACTGATAAGCTTTATTACAGGGTTTTTATTTGATATGATTTTATGTTTTCTAGTTTTATTTTCTAAACCCTGATTTGAACATGTATATATCCATAAAAGCATGTTTATGTTATTTATGAACAACAGTATGTTTTCCTAAATTGTCACTCACTAAGTATTTCAAGCTCACGTTTTAAATGTTTTCCTCCCCAGGTGGTGGTCGACATCTTGAAGTCGAGTAGATTTGTTAGCCAGTCACTATTCAAGATTCTTTAGGAAGTTGAAGCTTAGGTGATTCACTATGTCTGTTAAACCCTGAGTTTATCTGTACATTGTACCTATCATGGGGTTGAGATAAAATCTTGAGTTAAGGGTTGTAAATATAAACGTTTAATATCGTTATGTCTATTATGTAAATAAATGTGAATTGCTCTGCATGGTAGCACCTAAGTTAACAAATTGATGTGGAAGTTATGCACATCTCGAGTATAAGTTAGGAATTGTATATCAGGTTAACAGGTGCTCAGGAAATAGTATTACAAGAGTATGTTAGGCAGTAGTTGTCATAGGAGGGTTGACAATTGTTGTCTTCACATTTCTCGGATTAAGAGGGTAATTTGGGGAGGAGTGTGACATTACTAACGTTAAATTGAGGTGAAATTATCAAAATAAACTCACACATCTGAAAAAGCCCATCTCGCCCTCGCTTTCTCTTTCCTTTCCCCACTCATAGATCACTCTCCTCCTTCTCTCACTTTCCTCACTCACAAATCAATCTTCTCTCTCGTTTGTACTCTCGTTCTTTTGTACTTTCGTTTCGTCGAAGTTGGTTGGAGCTGCTCTCCTCTCTCAACATTGGAGCTAGTACGTAGTTTTGTCGAAATTGGTTACATCGGAAAAAGAAGAAGAAAAAGAAGGAAAGAAAACAAAGGAAAAAAGGAGTTGCACCGAAATTGGTTTGCTGGAGAAAGAAGAAAGAAAGAGGAAGAAAAGAAAGAAAAAGCTTCGTAGAAATTGGTTCGATAAAGAAGTTGTGGTCGCACAAAAAAAAAGAAGAAGAAACGAGAAAAAAAAAAAAGAAAAAAAGAAATCTAAAGAAAGGGCACATTTATAACTTCACGGATAGTTAAAGATTGTTTTAAAAAAGCGGGAAGCCTCTAAATAGGTTGCAATTTTCTTCAAGCTACTGATGTTTCAGGCTTCCACATTGTTTTCAGTTTTCATCTTCTGGGTGATAAGGAACTGAGCCAGAGCCAGAGCCCAGAGGGAAAACAATGGAAGAATTGAGGAAACTAGAACAAGTACAGAAACTCATTACGTTAATGGATTCGCGCGGAATCGCCATGACTTCTTCATCTTCCTCCAATCGATTCATTGCCAATTTCGTTCTCCTTTTGGTACTTTCTCCCTTATCACAATCTCTGCTTTACGATCTAAATCCTCGTCGAATTTGAACTTTTTTCTATTCTTCCAGTCACCCACAAATTTGAGTAAACTGTTACGTTTCTTGAATAGAATATGGTTTTTCTTCATGCGACGTGCCATGTTGAGTCGTGACATTTGTCTATCTCAACATTCCCATTTTGAATTGTTGGTTTCATGTCTGTTGGATCTATCCCACCATTGTAATTTTGGTTTTTCAATTTCTGTCTTTGGACCCTCCTCTTATTTCGTTAACTACCTCGATTAAAAGGTGTTTGATGAATCGCTGTATTGATGTGAGTTTGTTTGTCAATTGAATTGTATGTTAGGTGCAACCATGTGGAGAGCTTGACTTCGACGATAAACTCGATTTGGTTTCTGAATACATACCCAAGGTGAGTGTAAGCTAAGCCACTGACGACTTTGATTGATATCATTCGTGTCTGTAAATGTTTACTAGGACTTTCCATCTACACTGGCCATCAACTTTTCTTCTGTTCTGCAGTTTTCAGAAGAGTTTCTTGGCGATGTATCATTGTTGCTTAGCGATGGAGGTATCTTATTCTTATGATCTAATTGATCAGCAGATGTAGATGTAGGTCACGAACTAAGAAAAGTTGTAGAATGATTTTGTTTATTGCTGTTTGTTAGGATATACATTGATTTTGAGGAAGATTTTATTTATTTATTGCAGAGGTAGTGGCCTTACTATTGATTGCTTGTTATGGTTTAATTTGTTTCAGACTACAGGGGAAAGGAAATGAAAACCACTTTGCAGCCTTATTGTGACAATAACCTGGATTTTAGTTCTTCCCAGAACTATTGTGGGGAAATGGCTATGGTTGGCTTGGATGCAATGCAGCGAGCAAATTCTACGCTTGAAGATTTTGTAAGTGTGTGGTATAAACTTTTTATTTTTTATTTTTATCGAAGATAAAAAATTTGACAGTGTGCCACATTAATACTATTAATAAATAAAGAAAATCAAAATCCAATCTTTAAATTGTACTACTTTTCTATTGCTAATGTGTGGTAATTATGAAATACTATTTCCTTCTTTTTATTTATTTTTTAGTTGTGGAGTTTCCTTTTGACTGTCATGCTCTTTTGTGCTTGATTCACATACTGCTCAAACATTTCTAAGCTTATCGTTTGTTGCAAATGTAGAATAGAAGGGAAAAAGAATGCAGGAGATACGGGATGTTAATTTTGAGTGAGGTCATTGAACACTTCTTCTCTGAATAAGAGAATTGGCTCTCCGCTCTCTGAGTCCCTTTATCTCAGATTGATTCTTTAACAAGTATACCTGTACTTTACTTTTGTCCTTCTAAATTACATTGGAGCATTGCAAATTCATGTTATCCAGTGTGGAAGTGTGTGGTTGACCGTTTTTAGCATTGAAGTTGATGCTATATTCAGGGAAAAGTGGAGTCAAAATTTTGGAGGGTGGTCCCAGAAACTATTTTTCCTTTTCGTTGGAAAAGACTTGATGGGAGTTGTGAAGGAAGTGGTTTCTGCAGGAAAGTTTAAGTTATTGAGAAACTTTCAGAACTCTGGTTGTGTATTTTAGGTTGAAAGGGCCTTCAATGAAAGAGGTTCATCTTGTAAATATTGAAGTTGGAAAGCAATAGCAGGAAAGGTGGAATCTTGATTCCAACTGGTGGAAGTCTTTCTTGTCCATGATTAACGATTATTCCAATAGGAAACTTCCTAAGAGGAAAGATTGAAGAAAATTCCTTGGCTTTGATTATTCACTTTCTCGATTAGGAGTCCAGAAGATAGCTCACCTCATTAACGGTTTTGTTCCTTCAATTGGAGCGGTTGGCTTGTGAGAGAGGTTGCCATTAGTGATGTGGGCTACGTTTTTCTTTACCTGTTCCTGCAGTCTCGGCGTTGGCAGCTTAAACCTGAAAAGTCTTGCTTTCTTAGCTCGAGGTGTTTGGAGACTTGCATTGGAAAATACCTCTTATGGCATGTGGTCGTATCAGCATATATGGTTTATATCGGTTGGGTTGGGTTGGTTTTGTTCTTCCTTGTTGCCCCCTTTTTATTCCAAAGCTAAAAGGTTGCAAATTAGCTGAGTGCAGGACTCTCTTGTGGCAATATTTCTATAGCAAATCAGTTAATGGAGAAAAGTTAAGGTTTTGGAAGGTTAAAATTGGTCCAACTGGGAGACTTGGAGGTGCTCACCCAAGAATTCATTCTTGCTGGTTTTGTGACAGGCTGCTGGCATTACCTCGCCAACGCATTGGAATCTCGAGTTTAGAAGTAAAAAGCACAGATACTTTGGTTTGGTTAGCGTGTCCGTATCGGACATGTTATAGACTCTCGGAGACTCTGACACTTGTTGGTTGTGTATTAGACACTTGTTAGCACAGTGAGAGTGTTAGATACTGATTATACAAAGTTAATATAGGTCCAACATTGTTAGACATGTCTTGAACACTTGACTTTGAAATGAACTTTGGAAGCAAAATGCATCAAATTCATTTTTTAAGCATATAAATGCTTCAACTTATTGACTTTGATTTTTCTGTATAAAAATGATGTATATTTTTAAAATGTATATTTTCATAATATATCCTAGATTTTAGAAAAAATGAAGTGTCAATGTGTCCATGTTGTGTCCTATGCGTGTGTCATATTTATATCCATACCCTTCTTAGTTTAGAAGGTGGTTACATGGAGCGAAAACTGAGAAGTGGGAGAATATGTGTCAAAATTGATGTCGGAATTGGTGAGATTTGAAAACATGGTCTTCAAAGAGGTTAAATTTGTTTAATTGAGGACTTTCTTTCTAATGATTTTTTCCTCTTTTTCTTATGATCTAAACTGGGAAGGTTTTATTTCTTTACCGTTATAAGTCATAATATGGGCTTAGTAGATGTCTAATCATTTCTTCCCATTTTGTAACCTTTGTTCTTGTTTTAATTCAGGTTTCAAGGCATACAATTACTAGAATGATTTTCTTTCTGGGATTGTAGGCCTTTTCCTTAAAAGAATTCTTTTATGTCTAGAATCTTTTGCATTAACAAACCTAGGCTATGGAAATTCTGCCGTATATTAAGCTGACACTAGAATTCATTTTGCAGTTCAGATCTTATTTCATGTTTCACGGAATGGATGTAAACAAACCTCAATCTGTATTCAAATACTTTCCCATTCTTTCATTTACGGAAAGTTACATATATCAGGTGATGTCCTATTCTTTTCTTTAATTGTTTTTGGTGCAAAATTAGATGTGCATAAGCTTCAAGGATAATAATGTTGCAGTAAAAAAAAATTCATACTTTGTCTAGTTTCTTAAAATAATTTTTGTACTGAAATAGTATTATAAAGTGTCAGAAAATAAAAACTTTCAGCTTTTGGAAGAATGAAAACCCTGAGAGCTATATGCTTTAAACTTAATGCTGAAATTAAAATCTCATAATCATACATATTGAATCGTTAGAATTAAGAACTTAGTGAAACGACGCTGACATGGTAACACTTCCTTTTTTTTTTTTTAAATGGTCTTAAAATCTCATAATCATGGATTTTTTTAAAAAAATTAAAATCTCATAATCATACATATTGAATTGTTAAATAATTATGGTCTTCCTAAGGAGCCACAGCAATGCAACACAATGCACTTTTATTTATGTTTATTATTTTTAAAAATGATATATTCGGCTGGTTTTGCTAACCGACCCCAAATGGAGATGTATCATTAAGTCGGCCTCCTGAAGTTGGTTTGATCGGTTTCGATTGGTTGGCTCGATTTTTCTATTTCTGATGCTCACCCCCACCTCTGTAACCCAATATTGTCTTTACTATGATCTCAGTGACCATGGGTTCTGTTTTGTTTATGCTTAGTGATTTTACCTTCATGCTGCAGCTGGACACTTTGAACGAGAAGATAGTTTTGGGTGGATTCACTTTTGAAGAATCTCAGGTGTTAATAGAATACTGGATAATATGAAGCATGGCAATTAGGCACTGTGCATTTAGCTGACAAATGTTCATATATGATATTTCCACTGAGATTTAGGAAGCAAATGAAAGGAGCACTAAGATTCTAAGTGCTATTAAATCTGATCCACTTCAACCTCTTATTAATCTCCTTCAATCGCATGGCTTATTGACAGACAGGTATGATGATTTGCTCCTAACCATGTTCTTTGCCATGTGAGAAGTTGGGGACTTTGAATGATAATATTGACTTTTTTGTTTGTTCCGATGCCAAGATTGGTCCATGAACTAAGAAGTGGAGAGGAGTATTGGGCATTGGAAAGGGGCCTATGCGGTGCATTGGCGAGCAAAAGGAAGGTAGTTGCCGTAGTCTTAATTTATTTTTATTTATTTCATGTAGGGGACTCCTCGTGCACGTGTTGATCCCAACTATTTTGTTTAGGTCTCTATTGAAGATGTAATGCGGGCTATTCATCTGAAATCATTTGATTATAGAGTGTTAAACCTTCTTTTGTATCAGTTGAGAGGAGAGAAGGTAATTATCTTTCAACTTGAATATGGTTGTTATCTCATTTAACACTTTATTTTGGAAGCTTAATATTCTAACTTTTGTTAAAAAAGAGAAGAGGGAAGAGAAAAACAATAGGATTACGTGGAAACCCTAGTGCAAGGAGAAAACCCACGATATAAAGTTTTTTCTTATTAAAACTGATACACTAAATACACAGGGACTCACTGTATAAATAGACAGTAGGAAGCCTTAGGGGTCTTACATAATTACATAAATGCCCCTAGGTTAAAAACCCTATTTCCAACACTCCCCCTCAAGTTGGTGCATAGATATCAACAAGCCCCAACTTGCTTACACAATAATTAAAATTTTGTCTCAATAACCCTTTTGTAAGTACATTAGCAACTTGTTCATTCGAAGGAATATAAGGGATGCATATGTTTCCACTGTCCAACCTCTCCTTAATGTAGTGGTTGTCTATCTCCACGTGTTTAGTTTTGTCATGTTGAACTGGGTTGTTTGCAATACTGATGGCAGCTTTATTATCACAAAATAATTTCATTGGAAGCTCATTATCTTGCTGGAGATCTGATAATACTTTCTTCAACCAAATTTCTTCATAAATCCCTAGACTCATGGCCCGATACTCTGCCTCAGCACTACTTCTAGCAACAACTCCTTGTTTTTTACTTCTCCAGGTGACTAGATTTCCCTGGACAAACGTACAATATCTAGACATAGATCTTCTGTCAACAACAGACCCTGCCCAGTCAAAATCAGTGTAAGCTTCAACAGATTGTTTATCGGCTTTCTTGAACATTAGACCTTTACCAAGAGTTCCTTTCAGATACCGAAGAATACGTTCAACTGCTATCATATGATCCTCACAAAGAGCTTGCATGAACTGACTCACGACACTTACTGCATAAGAAATATCTGGTCTTGTGTGAGACAAGTATATCAACTTCCCAAATAACCGTTGATACCTTTCTTTATTAACAGGAATTCCATCATTCTTATCACCGATTTTCGCATTGTATTCTACTGGCGTGTCAACAGGTTTACACCCAGTCATACCTGTTTCCTTTAGCAAGTCCAGTATATATTTTTGTTGAGAAACTGATATACCCTCTTTTGAGCGAGCCACTTCCATTCCTAGAAAGTATCTTAGCTTCCCGAGGTCTTTAATTTCAAACTCCCTAGCCATCTCTGTTTTTAGTCTTGTGACTTCTACATCATCATCCCCAGATAAAACAATATCATCAACATAGACAATAAGAACAGCAATTTTCCCTGATGTTGATCTTCTTACAAAAAGAGTGTGATTGGAATGTCCTTGAACATATCCCTGTGCTTTCACAAACGTCATGAACCTGTCAAACCAGGCCCTTGGAGACTGTTTCAGTCCGTATAGTGATTTCCTCAATCTACACACTTTATTTTTAAATTGACTCTCGAACCCGGGAGGAGGACTCATATAGACTTCCTCCTCAAGTTCCCCGTTCAAAAAAGCATTTTTAATATCAAGTTGGTGTAGGGGTCAATCTTTATTCACAGCTACTGACAGAAGCACTCGGATCGTGTTAAGTTTAGCCACAGGTGAAAACGTCTCAGAATAATCCACTCCATATGTTTGGGTGAAACCTCTTGCAATAAGTCTAGCCTTGTACCGGTTAATCGTCCCATCTAACTTGTACTTTATAATAAACACCCATTTACATCCTACTGTTTTGTGCCCTTCAGGCAAAGTCACCGGTTCCCAGGTTTTATTCTTTTCCAGAGCTCTTATTTCTTCCATAACAGTAGACCGTCATTCTGGTTTTTTCATTGCAACACTTATGTTATCTAGAACCACTTCAGTGTCCAAGTTAGTAGTAAAAGCCTTGAACTCGGATGTTAGATTACTATATGTCATGTAACTATGCATAGGATATTTAGTACATGAATGGGTACCTTTCCTCAGGGCTATAGGAAGATCAAGTGATGCATCACGTTCTTTCACCTCTTCAGGCTTCTCACCATGATTTACTATCTGTGTATCAGAAACTTCAGTAGTATCTTCCACATCATCATTCGCACGGACTATTTCATCCTCCGTAACTTTGATCATTCCATCCTTTACAATTTCCCTTTCTATCACTCTCTTAGTATCACTGCTTCCTTCCCCCTTGTCATGCCTGCCTTCATCATCCTCCATACATAAATCAACATCATTAGGAATATACGTACCTGGACCTGATGACAGGTTTGACTCCTGCACTGGAGCCGGCAGTTATGGTTCAACAGGTGACAGTGCTTCCTTCCTGAGATTCTTCCTGTAGTACGTTTTCCAAGGAACTTGATTGGTAGGAAGAACCAGACTATCATGATCAGGATTAGGTTTAGACAAGGTTTGAATAGGTGCTGACTCTAAAGGAATAGCATAAGAGGACCAGTTAGTTTCTTCTTCATTTATGTTCTCCCCCTGAAGATGACTAACGGGAAAGAACAACTGATCCTCGAGAAAGGTGACATCCATAGAGACAGTACTTTCGAGATGACGGGTGATAGCACTTATATTCCAACGTTGATGGAAGGGATATCCACACAAAGACACACTCTGAGCACGAGCAGAAAATTCGTGGCGTGTTTGGATCATGGGATTGACCAAAGCAACACAACCAAAACCCGAAGAGAAACCATCAGAAGATTCAACCGATAGTAGGAAAAGGACTCTTTAAGCAACTCTTAAAGGGGTATGAAGATTAAGAATAAAGAGAGAGGGCATCCGAATTAATGAGGCAGCAGTAAGAACTGCATCTCCCCAGAGATGACGGAGTGGTGGCGGATAACATAAGAGATCGGGCTACTTCAACCAGATTGCCGTTTTTCGTCAGCTTACTCCAATTTTAGTTGTGGAGTGTATAAGCACACGGAACTCTGGTGACAATACCTTTAGAGTCGAGAAATTCTCTGAATGATGAAAGAAGGCATTAAAGAATTTTCTCGCCATTATCACTTTTTAAAAATCCCCCAATCTTTGTTTTAAAATTGAGTTTAGACAGTTTGGGAAATGTTGGAAAACAGAGGACACTTCAGATTTATCAGTGAGCAGGAAAACCCAGGTGAGACGGGTGTGATCATCTATAAACGTGACCAAACCACCGTTTTTCCGTCGGAAGTAGTTAACCGGTGAGGACCCATACCATCACTATCTGAACAAGAGAAAAGACTTCGAGGTTTATAAAGGTTGAGAATTGAAAGAAACACGATGTTGCTTGGCACGAATACAACATCATAATATAAAGAAGGAAGTACTAGCATATGAAAATTAAATGAGGAAATAAATATTTCAATTATATTGAAACATTCAGCATGTTCTAAGCGAAAATGCCATAAACTTAACATTCATTTTCAGAAACAGAGAAATTTAAAGCATAACCCCGATTGGTGATCCTTCCTTAGGGAAGCCTCGTCATGAAAGGAAGTAGAGTCCCCTATCGTGTCGGGCAGTGCCAATCGTCATCCCCAATTTCAGGTTCTGAAATAAAATTGAATCAGGTGAGAAAATCGCCTTACACCTCAAATCTCTTGTTAGTTTACTGACAGATAATAGATTATATGATATTTTAGGCACATGTAAGGTATCACGTAGAATTAAACCATGAAACGGAGAGATATTGCCCTTTCCTGTAACATGGGCAAAAGACCCATCTGCAATTCGAATCCTCTCATTACCAGCACTCGGATTATATGACTTAAATAACTCTGAGGAACTCGTAAGATGATCAGTAGCCCCTGAATCCACAATCCATGGTTTCTTACCATTCACACTAATTAGGCCAAAAGAAGAAAAATTACCTGACTGTGCAATTGCACTAACCCCAACGGTACTTGAACTATGTTTACCGTCACCATGAGATTTCTTCTGAGTTTGGTCATCTACTAAATCACTTGCCAGGGCACGACTAGTATTAGATTTTTCGTGAGACTGTCGTTGTCTGCTATTTGGGGGCTTCCCGTGTAATTTCCAACATTGATCCTTCGTATGCCAAAGCTTTTTACAATGTTCACAAACGGGAGGAGGTTTCTTATCACCATCAGTACCGGACGGCTTGGCAACGAAAGCAGCTGCATCAGTAGTTGAGGTGGTATTATTCATGACACACGACCGATCTTCTTCCAGCCGTATTTCAGAACAGACTTCTCGAAGTGAAGGAATCGAACGCTGGCTCAAGATCCGACTACGAACCCTATCAAACTTTGAATTTAATCCAGCCAAAAATACATAAACACGATCTGCTTCCTCAATCTTCAAATATTGGGTCCCATCCTGTGGACAATTCCAGACAATTTCTCTACACAAGTCCATTTCCTGCCACAGCATCAACAGTTTATTAAAATAAGAGGTAACATCCATAGACCCTTGTTTGGATTCATGAACCTGTTTATGGAGTGTATATAGCTGAGAGGTATTCTGTCGTTTAGAATATAGATCTTGCGCCGCCTCCCAGATATCCTTGGCTGTGGCAGCATACAATAGCGGTCTTCCTATTTGGAGTTCCATCCATACTGTTCACCAAGATAGAACGAATCTTCTCCTTTCCAAATTCGTTCTTGTGGATCACCTGGGGCCGGTTTTGAAATTTCCCCTGTCAAATATCCAAACTTGTGGTGCCCTTCCAAGGCCATCCGGATCGATTGAGACCAAGAAAAATAGTTCTTGCCATTTAATTTTTCTCCGACGATAAATCCTGCAGAATTACTCATCGAACCAGATAAGTAGGAAACGTTAGGCACTATAGGTAATGAGTTTACCGGATTTTCTAAATAAACCAGTTGAGGATTTGCACCGAACATCGTATCCAGATCAGAAATCTGTTGTTGCAAGTAAGCCAACCGTTGTCTTACATTGTCTGGGTAACGAGCTGAACCACAATTTATCGGAACAGGTGCTGGTTGCTCGAGACCTCGGCTGTTGGATGTGAAAAAACCATCAAGTCGGCTGTTGAAGGAAACCGGATCACCGGGTTGAGCTGGATGGGCTGAAAGTGGATCGGTTGGTGCAAAAAACTGGATAGAAGAGCTTTCGGATCATGGGTCGGGATCGCGGGTTGAATGAACGGATCGCGGGTCGGACTGAAAACACTACGTTCTCAGGGTGGGTCAGAATTAAATTCAAAAATACGGGTCTGTGCTGGTTTGCCTTGTTTCAACTCGGAACCGGTCCGGTTTGCTCCAGACGGTACTAACCCTAATCTGATCATCACCCTCTACTCCTCGCCCCCGATGCTGCTTTCCTCTGCCCTGATTAGTTCCGATTCGACTTGTCAAACACCTCTCGCGCCAGCCTGTTCTTCACGTCCGAGACCGCCAACTCTGCCGTGACCGTCGCTGACTCTGCCATGATCGTGATAGCTCCGATCGTCAATTGATGGTTCCTCGTGGCTGGCTCCAGCTCCGATCGAATTCTGACTTGTTCTGGAATGGTGATACCCGGTTGGCTGAGGACGATTTTCCAAGGATTGTACCTGAACGACAGATATTAATTTCGGTAAGGCATCCTGAAAACATTCCTTTACCGCTGCTCGGATTGCCGTTCTCATGTCAAAATTTGAAGACCCATCAATAGAGGAGGATTGAGGTTGATTCTCTTCCATAACGACTAGGTTTTCATCACTGCGCTCTGATACCATGTTAAAAAAGAGAAGAGGGAAGAGAAAAACAACAGGATTACGTGGAAACCCTAGTGCAGGGAGAAAAACCACGATATAAAGTCTTTTCTTATTAAAACTGATACACTAAATACACAGTCGCTGAATAAAAAGACAGTAGGAAGCCCTAGGGGTCTTACATAATTACATAAATGCCCCTAGGTTAAAAACCATATTTCCAACCACTTTTCATGAAGTACTTACTCGAGATAATATATTATCATATGTACTAGCCTACAAACAATAGTGCAGTTTGTGTTTAAGTTCATATTTAAATCTAATGTTCTACTGACGTAAAATTTCAATATCTGGGGATTTCCAGTGGTTGATTTACAAGCCTAACATGAACTGCATTCTTGTGTTCTTTAGTAATATTGTTAATATTCCAAATTAACTATAGTTTCTTAATAGTTTTTCTTTTGTTTTAACTAATGTGTTAATGTTGCAATTCATTTTTTTGGTCTGTTATCCTCCTTTGTCATCTGATTGTGTCGTGCTGAAGTATTTGTGAAGGTTAATGACTTGCACATGGAATTTCTATCAATCTCAGAATTGCTAGTTGAGATAGCTGACGATTTGTAAGTATTCTGCCCTCTTTCCTCCTGTTGCGTACAAAATTCTTCCAAGCACTCTGAACAACCGCCCATTTCAAATTCTGCTAATAGCTGCTTTGCTCGTCTCCTGAATTGATGTCTACTAATAATTAATTTGAATATTATCATTTGGCAAGCATAACATAACACTGGTTTCCCTTGATGCTGGGTTGACTCACTTACCTTCTGTTAGGTTTGATTATGAGGTGAGTTTACCATACCAATAAACAGATTTCCATTCTCTTATACATTTTCTGACCCTTTTAGCTGCAATTAAAAGCTATGATCTTCATGTAGGATGATGTATTAGAGAATAACTTCAACATTTTGCGCATGTTTGTCCGGATATATGGAGCTTCAGCTCCAACTGCGCTGGTGAGTGCTTGAGGTAGCCTTATTTTTCATTTCTTATAATTCATTTGTTTTCTGAAGCAGAATGATCTATCAAGGATTTAATAAAGCCTTTCCTGCATGAGACATAGAATAAGCATCCAATTGTCGAATTAGCTTCAACCAATCATGAACCTTGTACAATTTTTATTTTATGAACAAAGAGTAGTTATGAATATGATGTTTTAAGGTTGTCATGTTGCACATATGGTTGAGTTCATCAATTCTAAACTCTGTTCATTAACTTGGAATTTCTGAGTTGGCTTGGGGAAATGTAATTTGCGTTTTAACTCTTAGCATTTCATTTTTGAGGTTAAATTACAAATTTAGTCCTTGAACTTTAATGGTAATGCCTATTTAGCCCATATATACTATAAAAAGTTTGAGGATGAGCATAACTCAACTGGTATAGTATAAAAAGCTTGTACTATCCACCTCAAAGTTAGAAGTTCAATTCTCCATGTATTGACAAAATATGTTTATTGGACTATTACAAATAACTGGGGAAAGAAAGTGGGCAGTTGGATAAAATAGGGCGACATAGTCCATGGAAGAGATTTGATAGGTTGCTTCGGAGATTAGATTGTGTTATTCATACCACTTTATATTTGTCCAATTGTTAACTTTTATCTACCAATCAGTTGACTTTTGATCGGATTGAATCACAGTTCAAAATTCAAAGACTATATAAACACGAAGATCAAAGTTCAAGGATTACTTTTTTTAAAAAAAAAAAAAAAGAAAAAGAAAAAGGTTCAAGGATTAAATTTGTAGTTGAACCAAAATGTAATCCCTTTTGCCAGATTGCTCATGCCAACTGTAACCGGCACATGTTTGATTCTTAGTACTAAGCTTGTGTGGTAGCCATTTTCAGGCAAAATATGTGAGCGAGGCTGAGGAAAAGTATGACAGACTATTAAAAGCTTTGGATCCTCATTTATCCTCACTTTACCAAAGGAGATGTGAAGAGGCCACTAAAGAAGGTAACTTGGTATTTGGTCCAACATTTTAAAGAACTAATTCTTGAAATATGAAGGCATATGGAATAATTTTTTTGACCTGTAATCAGGTGGTAAGGTGTCAGCACATCCATTTGGATCGTGGATTATGCCACCTCTGATACGAGACGAGGAGTCGTTTCGAGCATCTGTTATGTCTAATATTCAAACATGAAATAACAAATGTTGTTGTAAATGAAACAGCCTTCCTAATCTGAGACTCATGCTTCTAAATGGGGGACTGTTGGTTCTGCTGATCATTAATCAGATTTGGAATGCCATTTCCGGCCTTGGCTGAACTTCTACCAGCCTACCACAAGACTTTCAACAAGCAATTCTTGCTCTTTATCGATGACATTTGGATATTTATTTGCTGAAATATATGGATTTAATAGTCAGTTTCGTGCACTACATAGTTTATGTAGAGTTAGGATATTATGTTTATATAAGTATATTCACTTTTTTTTTTAATAAAAGGAAATTTAAACTGATTTAACATTAGAACACCTCATTTCACTTTTTTTTTAGACATTCAAAATATGAGTGTACGGATTTGAACTTTTGAACATTTAGTTGAGAATGTTAACTAGTTAAAAAATTCTCAAGTATACTCATGCCATGGCTAAATGATTTTATAATATAACTAAATCAAAATTGAAACGGAAGGGACAAAAATATATATATTTTTTAAAATAAAGTCCTATTCAGGAATCATTTGAGTCCTATTTGATAATCATTTTGGCTCCGTTTGATAATCATTTGATTTTTTGTTTTTGTTTTTAAAAATTAAACGTATTTAATCCACATTTTTACAATGATTTGCAATTTTGCATCTTTTTTAAGTACAATGGTTGAATTTTTAATCAAATTTCAAAAATAAAATCAACTTTTTGAAAGTTACTTTTTTAGTTCTCAAAATTTGGTCTGGCTTTTTAAACCATTAGTGAAAAATAGATAACAAAGGAAGAAATTTGGAGATATAGCGTCCATAAGCTTAATTTTTAAAAACAAAAAACAAAATGGTTACCGAATGGGATCTTTATTTTTTGTTTTTGTTTTTGAAAATTAAATCTATGAACACTATTTCTACATCTAAATTTATTCTTTTGTTATCTTTTGTTTTTGGAGTTTGGCTAAAAATTAAACTATTGTACTTAAGAATGACGCAAATCATTGTAGGAAATACGAATGAAATAGACTTAAATTTTAAAAACAAAAACCAAAAACCAAAAACCAAATGGTTTCCAAACGGGGTCTTGATTTTTGATTTTTTGTTTTTGAAAATTTAACTTATAAACATTCATTTCACCTCCAAAATTCTTGATTTGTCATCTACTTTTTTATCAATATTTTAAAATACCAAGCCAAATTTTGATTAAAAAAAGTTTTTAAAAACTTATTTTTATTTTTGGAATTTGGTTAAGAAATCAACTCTTGTATTTAAGAAAGATGGAAATCATTGCGAGCAATTGAGAGACAACAGAAAATTTTCAAAAACCAAAAACGAAATTGTTACCAAATGGAGCATAAGTAAACAATTTCATTCATGAGATTAAATGCCCCCTCTAACTATTCATGCCAACATATCAATGTCGATTTGAGTATAGTTCAACAAGTCTTGTCCTTGAGGTCAATTCTTTTAGTTCAAAATTGGGATAAGAGATTCAAACTTCTAACATCAAAATTGACATCGCATTCTTTATGTCAATTTTGATACTTTAGATCAATTTCAAATCTTAATCCCCACATGTCACCCAAAAGAAAAGAGAAACACTAGTGAGATTTTTGTACGGATGATTTTCTCCCAACGACATTAATGTGAAATGACCCACTCCTAAAAATTCAATGAAAACTAAGATTTTGCTTATGTCATAGAATACTTAAGTGTGTATAAATCAATATCGCATTAAGGACGTCTCACACATCGCGAATGATTGTAACTCTAACCTAATGTACATGTCAATTGTGATTTTTATTTTTAATCATCGTTTTGCCAAAGGATGTTGGGTTAGAACAATGAAAATGGTTCTATTAGTCTAAAAAAAATGGTATGACAATATGACAAGCAAAGTGTAGAGTGCTTCAATGCTCTAATGGCGGAAGCGAGATTGCTACATATAATAACATTGCTTGAATCCATAAAAAAAAAAAAAAAAAAAAAAAAAAAAAAAAAAAAACTCCAGGAATACTTTTTCGAATGTAGATACCATTGGTTTGCATCCATGTCTTCAGACTACATGGAATAATGAATGACTATCAAGTTTGATAAGAGGAGACAGTATAAAGTAAACCTAAATGATTGTCATATATTCATCGTCAAAGACAATGACTTGGATGGTATTGTTAACATACATGCACGTCAGTGCAGGTAAAGAGTTCAACTCTTTGGTAATCTAGGACACAATAGGGCAACATGCAACCAACCATCATCAACTACTAGAAATAATGAGTAACAAAGACAGAGGTAATGAAAATTATAGTCTTTCGGATTTATATATGTTGTCTCTTAATACTATTACTTCGATTTATGTTGTTTCTTAACATGCTAAGTTTGAACTTTTCGATGTTACGCGCGTTTATGTTCTTTAAGGCTATGTAAATGAAAATGAAAATCACAATTGACATCAACATCACATTAGGGCTCTAACACTTCAGGATGTTTTAGATATTCATAATGCGATAGTAAGTTCCAGGCGATTAAATGCTCTATGATGCAAGCAAATAGTTAGTTTTCATTAATTTTTTAAGTGTGAATCATTCTACATTAAATCCTAATACTAGTTGTGCATTGTCTACTTCCTTAAGATTTCTTTATAATTCCGAGACATGAATTTCAGGATGAACTATTCATGTAAATTTAAGTTTCAATTACCATTTTATAATAACAACCCAGGTTAAATTATTAAAAAATGCCCCTAAACTTTATACTTTGTATGAAAAATGTTTTTGAAATTTCAAAAATTTCAAAAAAATCCTTAAAATTTTAAAAAATAGTTCAAAAAATACCATTGTCGTTAGTTTTTGGATGGAAACCGTTAAAATTTTGTTTAAAAAATACCCTTGAACTTTCAAAACGTTTCAAAAATACCCGTAACTTAAAAAAGTTCAAAAATACCTCCACAGTTAGTATTTGAATAAAAATAATTAATTCTCGTGACAAAAATAACTTTGAAAATAAAAAAATTAAAAATTGTTCATACTAATCAATTTGTTTGAATTTTTTTTTTTTAAATTCGAAAAGAACCAATTTTAAAATAAACTATATTGATATCTTTATTTTTTTCATATAGGTACTCTCATATTTCTCTTAACTT
This sequence comes from Benincasa hispida, assembly GCF_009727055.1. NCBI lineage: Eukaryota > Viridiplantae > Streptophyta > Magnoliopsida > Cucurbitales > Cucurbitaceae > Benincasa > Benincasa hispida. The sequence continues at coordinate 25,693,555 of NC_052349.1, read as the reverse complement.
TCCAATTCTTAACTTACATCAATTTTCTCAACAACCAAAATAAAACTAAAATTTTATGTTAAAACATAAAATACCACAAAATTTCAAAATCAAAATCTCCTCTTAATTGACTATTTATCGTACATATATATACTCTCATATTTCTCTTAATTTTCTAATTCTTAGCTTACACCAATTTTCTCAGCCACCAAAACATACCAGCTGAAGGCCCTCTCACAAGAGCAAATTGGAAGGGGTGTCTCTTCATGCACATGTATCAAATGGAGAGCGTTGCAGTACCACAAGGCAGCACTACAACACTTGCTTAGCAAACTGCCCCTGTGAATGGCGCAAGGCACAAGTGTCGTAGTGCTTGAGCAAACCATGTCTTCTCTTGCTCGATTTCACCGTTTTGCCTCTTGTTGCTTGCTAATTGTTCCATTGAAGCTCGAATTGCATCTGGGACGTCCCAATGACTTCTTTTGCTCGATAACCTATCTAAGAACTAAAATAAATATTAAATTTCTAAGAACCAACATGATTTAGATTGATATATATATATATATTTTGACTATTTATCATTTTGGTATGTTTCAAGAGGAGATTTTAATTATAGAATTTTGTGAATTTTTGTGATAGTTTATATTTTAACTTACAATTTTGACTTTCATTTTGGTTATTGACAAAATTGGTGTAAGCTAAGAATTAGAAAATTAAGAGAAATATGAGAGTACCTATATGAAAAAAATGAGGATATCTGTATAATTTATTTTAAAATTGGTTCTTTTCAAACTTAATTAAACTTCAAACAAATTGATCAGTAGGAATATTTTTTTTTATTTTTTTAAAATTTTAAATTCATTTTATTAGGAGGAATTAACGGTTTTTGTTTAAATACAAACGGTATAGATATTTTTGAACGTTTATTAAGTTAAGGGTATTTTTGAACGTTTTGAAAGTTCAGAGTTATTTTTGATATAAAACTTTAACGATTTTCATCTAAAAATAACGACAAGGGTGTTAATGAACTCTTTTGAAAATTTAAAAATATTTTTGAAACATTTGAAACTTAAAATATATTTTTGACACGAAGCCTAAAACTCTACAAGCCATGAGGTTGGTTTCAAATTTCAATTATAAGCCCATGCCCCACTCATTTTCCATCATCGTTAAACCCAAAAAAAACTTGTGCGGATTGGGGCTAAAGTCACCCGCGGCTGCAACTGAAGCACCCATTAATGGCGGACGACGATGGAGCTTCGTCGATCCCTAATTCCATCCCTTCAGATCCTTCAGACGCGAATCTCCAAAAGAAGCAGGCTTTAGTCATCGAACGCCTCGCCAATCGCAATCAAACTCGCTTAGAGAATTCCATAACCCGCAGATCGGAGTCCGATTCCTCTTCTTCTTCCTCTTCCACTTCGTCCTTTCTCGTCCGCTTTTCCGACTCCAAGCGCGCCATCGAGTCGGAACTCGCCCAATGCCGCCTCACGCCGCCGGAGCCCACTCAACTCAGATCTCACCTCGATGGGATATCCACCTCAATCTCCGACCTCGAGAAGCTCGTTGCCGAAACCTCTTACTTCTTGCCTTCGTATGAGGTACGAGCTTCACTCAAATCGATTTCGGAATTGAAACAAAGCCTCGAGAATTTAAATTCGGAGTTGCTACCTAAAAAGAAATTCTCATTCAAAAACAAAGGCACAAAGAAAGACCCAAAATCGGAGTCGAAAGACACTGGGCTTGGAAATGCCGATTCTATGTTAACGCGCAAGCAGCAGCAAGCGAGTTACAACGCCCGAGATTCTCCAGGAATCAGAGACAAGGATGGCGAGATTCTGGTAAAGAATTTCAAGGGTTCCGATATTGGGGAATTCTCTATCTCGGGTCTTAGTACGTGCGAGGTCAAATTGATCGGTAGCGTTAGGGCATTATTTATTCATAAACTAAGAAACTGCAAAGTTTATACAGGACCTGTAATGGGTTCAATTCTAATCGATGATGTCGAGGAATGTACCTTTGCAATGGCCTCCCATCAAATTCGGATTCACAATGCGAAGAACAGCGATTTCTATCTCAGAGTCAGGAGTAGGCCGATCATTGAAGATAGTAGCAGCGTTCGATTCGCACCGTATTGTGTGTGCTATGAAGGAATTGAAGAAGATCTCAGAGTTGCGAGTCTGGGCGAGGAGACAGGAAATTGGGAGAATGTAGATGATTTTCGTTGGTTGCGAGCTGTGCAGTCGCCGAACTGGTCGATTTTGGCGGAGGATGAGCGGATTGACCCCATCAAAATCTCATCCACAGAAGGTTGAGCTTTTGAGAGTTAAGTTTTTCATCTCTACTTCTGATAAATCCCAAGTTTCTTTGAAGGTTTTGTTCTGTTAATAGAGCAGTAGGATGCATCATAGAGAAATTTAAATAGTTGATTTTGCTGTGATTGTGTGTTTATGTTAGTCTTGTATACAAAACTGGGAATCCTAGCGGATTCTCTCCCTTTCAATTGGTTGATTTTTCAAGAAATATTTCTTGGCCTGGCTGTTTTTCTTGCTGCCTTTGAGTGAGTTGCCAATAGCCACTTGACAACTTTGACTGGAGGAATAATATTGTCATTTTGAATGAAACATTATCTCAAAATTGGACATTAGTTTTGGAATATGATTTGTAGGCTTTCTGCTCCTGTATATATGCTTGAATCTTGTAGTAGTTTCAAATTTGGATGCATTATGATGAGTAAAGTACTTGAGAGAGTTCAAAGGGGTGATCATAAGCACAACTGATAGATGTCTTAAGAGGACACAAACATTGAGTTTAGTTTTCATCTAATGAATGCTTAAGGCAAAAAATAATTTTGTAATTACATCAAACAAAATAGATGTCATGTTCCATTCTTGAATTCGAAGCTAGAATTGCATGTCTCTAGAACATTGCCTTATAAATAAAGAGGAAATTTTAACCTACAACTTGTAAGAAGTGGCATTGATGTCTAGCTAGCCATTTGAGTTATGCTTAGTTTGGTAACTAGATATGTACTTGGAATAAATTACATTGATTTTTTTGATAGAAGAAGCAATTTTATTGTTATATGAAAGAAAGGAGTAAAAAGTCCAAGTACCTTATTGATGAATAATGTGCATGAAGTCCAATAAGATATGAAGAAAGATAAGCTATAAAGTCTAAAAGGGTGTTGATTTTTACCCTAAAAGAAAGCAGTTGAAAGAATCCTATCCATAAAACGGTCAAAAGAAGAGGAAACATACTTGAAAATGTGGCCACTTCCTTCTCCCCAAAGATGCAGAAGAATGCATGGATTATAGCCAGCCAAAAGAGTCTTCCTCAAACCATAAAAGGGGTGGCCCACCAAAACAGAAGTAAGAAGATCATAGACAGATATATGAAATGACACTGACCAACCAAAAGCTTCCCAGAGGAGGACCCAAAATCGAGATGCAATTCGACAGTGCATCCACAAAAAGGCCCTTGAAGGGAGGATTCTTATACCGCACCATATCATCCGTAAGCGATTTAACAAAGTAATGTATTGAAGAATCAAGAGGCCAACACCAAGAATTGAAGGTGTTTTGCCAACAAGCCGAAGAACACAAACGAGAGGGATTAGCCCATTCAATTGTTTCCAAATCATTTAGATTATAACGAAGTTTCAGCTCCCAAGCATTAGTGTCATCAACCCTCAAATTAGCCACAGTAGCATTAGGAGACAAAGCAAGACGATATGCTTTAGGGAACACAATACCAAGAATTAGTGCCAATTCTCAGGCCACTTGATAAGTACCCACAGTACTCGATGGATGTAAAGCTAGAGGTTCGTCTAGTATCCTTGCAAGTTCTATCAAATAAAACTAACTTAACGAACTGATTTCAACCAATAGCTTAGTTAGAAGGATGTGTAACTTTTAGACCGAACTTAAAATTTACAAAAGTCATTCAAAGATCCTAAGACAACTCACCCTAGAATTAGCTTGATCAAAACAAGTAGTTGGTTTTTCAGAGGAAGATGCAACGAAGCTGCATCAATATCATAATGATGCTTTAGTGGCGTCCCTGACTATAGCCAATGTTACCGTTCATATTCTAATTGATGGAGAAAGATCATCAAAAGCAGCAACCTCGCATTAGGCGTCGAAACCAATGGATTCTGCCCTTGCTTCTCTCGGAGCCAACTTTCTTCAGGTTGATCGTTAACAACTCTTGCAAAAGCTTTAATGATTGGATTTGGACATTAAGTAACTCTAGAATTTGAGCCAAGCTTTGGTGCAACCCTCGGATCTTGCCCGTTAAAGTAGCATATTCATTTGTTGGCTTCTCCGTCTGCTGACAAGTATCAATATGATATCCTGCCCTCGAAAACTGTATGCCTTGGATGATGATCATGGTCTGACTCATCATCACGCTTCAATGTCCACCACTTGGTTCTCACAGTGATGCAAATTTGAGTTTAATTTTTAAGCACAAGTAAAATTATCTTCATAGACGTCATCGACACGTTTACTGACAAGCCTGAGGACCAAGCAACAAATTTGTATTGTTGGAGGAAGCGTGCTCCAAATTATTGCGGAATGGAGGATTAAGTTAAAAAAATTTCAAAGTCTAAGGACATAATTTAATCCGATGAATTTTGTATAATATAACTTTTAGATGTCTACGCCAAAATTCATCGGGATTTTGTATAATATAACTTTTAGATGTCTACACCAAAATTCATCGGGATTTTGTATAATATAACTTTTAGATGTCTAAGGCTATTATCCTTATATCTCTATTGGCATCTCAATTGGAGACATTGACATATTTAACTATCAAATCATTTTCCTGTTTTACCATCAAAATAATACATGTATGTAGTGTAGATAATAATTGGCCGAGAAAAGGTTGTCCATCCATCATTAGTCTTATCAAATCCTTTAAACGTTGGGCTTCATATATGAACAAGGATACTGGTTCTTCATAAACTTACAACTTATTCTTTTTATTGATATAACATTTTATAAAATTTTGGTCCTACCTCTAAGCCAAGCTTTGTCCCTAGTCTTAATTAGAAATTTGAGTGAAGTATGGAGGCCGTTCTAACCTGTTTTGCTTACAAACCTCCCAGTCAAGGAAATATAACAATAACAACAGTTCTTGGCTTACCTTATTTTATTTCAAATAGTAAAATATTTACACAACTCTAGCTCTAACTCCTAGGTTACATAACTCATAATAACAAACTTAAGTCCAAAAGTGTAGTTGTAGTGTGAGAGACCTTGACCTCAGCAGCATTCTGGAACTTCACTCTTACTCTATCGGGAGGAGGAAGGGAGGGAGGGGGAACAAAACATTTGGAGAACATGAGTTGGAAAGTTCAATGAGTGATATGTTTTTTATATCAAAATAGGTTTTACTTTTGAAATTCATTTTGAAAACATTTGCATAAACGAAAAAAAGGGTAGGTATGCTCTCTCCTCTTTTCTCCTCCGTTTTCTCCTCCGACCAGTAATTTCGAAGCTCTTTCAGCATTTTCTTCTCTTTTTCCGGCCATTTTTAACATATATCCTCTTCTTGTTTCGGATGAACTCAAGATGGAAGTTAAAAGTTACAATATCAATGACCATTTATTTTATTTTATTTTTTTTATTTTTTTGCCTTTGGCAAGAGGATTTTGGTTTTTTAGTGGAAGACTTCTAAAAAAAATCATAAAGTTTCTTTTAGTATGCAAATGATGTTATGGTTAGAAATGGAGTTGCATAAGCTTTCCAATGAAAAACCTCAGGCATTCTTCTCCAAAAAGGCTAAGCTGGATCAGGGAGTTGTAAGATTAACAAAATTTAGATCCAAGGGTGTTTGGTTTGCAGAAATCGCGTTTTGGCCTTCCTCAGGAGGTAGGTGCAATATTCATTTTCCTGCAGGTGTGAATAATCACGGATGGCTTTCTTTTGCTAAATTGATTAGTTTAAATTTGAAGGTTAATTGCCATCTTGCTCATCAGAGTCCTGTGTATGAAGTTGATAATCCTAATACGATTGATCATAATTTTAGCTCATATGCAAAAGTAGTTGCCACTTCCAGAGAGGCATTATTTCGAGACGTTCCGTATACGAGCCTCTTCAAACAGGACTTATTGCTATTGATTCGATGATTCCTATCGGACGTGGTCAGCGAGAATTAATTATTGGGGACAGGCAGACCGGTAAAACTGCAGTAGCCACGGATACGATTCTCAATCAACAAGGGCAAAATGTAATATGTGTTTATGTAGCTATTGGTCAAAAAGCATCTCCTGTGGCTCAAGTAGTGACTACTTTACAGGAAAGGGGGGCAATGGAATACACTATTATAGTAGCCGAAACGGCGGATTCTCCGGCTACATTACAATACCTTGCCCCTTATACAGGAGCAGCTTTGGCTGAATATTTTATGTACAGAAACAACATTAGCAAATGAAAGAGTTGAAGACTGCAAGAAAGAAGATCAAGTTCCCACCTTTCCAGTTTGGATTAGAAAAGAAAAAGAAATGTTGGATTTAAATCTACCTTCTTTGGTTGTGCTAACAAGATTAATGGAGTACTATTCATGGCCTGAAATAAAAAAAACTTTAGAAGATTTTTTTCCGATGAAACATATCAATTAATCCCTTTTGTGATGATAAGGCATTAATCAAGTTTCATATGGAGATTGATGAGGAGTTCTTGACAGGTAAATGGTATGAATATGGAAGGATGCATCTGAAGCTTGAACATTGGTCAAAACAAGTTCATCCCATCCCAAAAGCTACTTCGTATTATGAAGGTTGGATCTCAATCAAGAATCTTCCATTACCGTTTTGGAAGAATTTGGTTTTTGAAACTATTGGGCATCATTTAGGTGGTTTAGTTGAGATCTCATAAAAAAAACACTAAATTTTTAGAGTGTTCACCAACCTATATTAAGATCAAGGAAGATTCAAGACTTATTGCTTGGAGAAGTGGTTATTACTTTTGAAAGATTAGATTCTTTGATCTCTCAAAATAATCAACGATTTGCCAAAACTTGTTTTAGGGCAGAAGAGTTTTCAAATTCCCTGGATATTTGTCGCATTAAAGAAGCAATGATGGATGAAGGCTTCTCGGTAGACAGTTTGAAGGAGGATATTAAAGTATCATAAGGTATTCCAAAGGCCATTCCATCGGATAACGTGAGGAAGGTTGAAAAATTAAATTTGTCTGTTGATTTACAATCGGCTATTAACTTAGAGAGAGAAAATTCCAGCCCAGACAACGAGGTTAGTAATAATACTTTCACTGAAAATTCATTAGCAGGCCAAGAAGTCTATTCGGCTCCCTATTGCACTCTTAAAAAAGAAAACTAAAAGGTTGTGTCTGAAAAAAGAAAAAGAAGGGCTCGAGATTACTTCAGAAGCTGAACGGTCATCCTCT
>NC_052349.1:25647804-25686064 GCF_009727055.1 Benincasa hispida | reverse complement strand
CCCTTAGGCTACATTCTATCCGTAGCTACTCCTACCGGAGTATCTATGTTGGCCCACTCAGTAGTAGAAAACTGTGAATTGTCAGTATCAGGACATAAACTAGGGGTGACTCTTATCATCCTAGACATAAGTGATTTTGACATAATATTAGGTATGGATTGGTTAGCACAAAACTATGCAAGCATAGATTGCCATAATAAAGAGGACATATTCACCTTTCCAACAGGAACCAAGTTAAAGTTTAAGAGTTCTAATACACAATCAGCCCCAAGAATAATTTCAGCCTTAAAAACTAAACATTTGCTCAACCATGGGGCTTGGGCATATTTAGCAAGTGTACTGGAGTTACGAAACCAAACTGATGAAAGTAAGGCCATTCCTGTAATAAGAGAATTTGAAGATGTATTCCCAGAAGAGCTACCGGGTTTACCACCGAGTCGAGAAATAGAATTTTGTATAGATCTAGTTCCTGGAGTTGAACCAATATCTAAAGCACCATACAGAATGGCACCTGTAAAAAAAGAACTCAAAATACAATTACAAGAATTGTTAGATAAGGGATTTATACGCCCTAGCGTGTCTCCATGGGGAGCACCTGTCTTATTTATTAAGAAAAAGGATGGATCAATGCGTTTATGTATAGATTATCGGGAGTTGAATAAGTTGACAATAAAGAATAAGTACCCACTCCCACGCATTGATGACCTATTTGACCAATTACAAAGAGCCTCAGTATTCTCCAAAATAGATTTACGATCTGGATATCATCAACTACGAATCAAGGAGTCTGATATATCCAAGACTGCTTTCCGGACAAGATATGGGCATTATGAATTCGTTGTGATGCCCTTTGGATTAACGAATGCCCCAGCAGCCTTCATGGGCTTGATGAATAGAATTTTTAAGGACTATCTTGATAACTTCATGATCATATTTATAGATGATATTTTGGTCTATTCCAAGTCTGAGGCAGAACATGAAAAACATCTTAGGGACGTCCTTTCCATATCAAGAAATGAAAAGATATATGCCAAATTCTCTAAGTGTGAGTTTTGGATGCGACAAGTCGCGTACCTAGAGCATATCGTAAAGAAAGAAGGAATTTCAGTGTATCCTGCTAAGATTGAAACAGTTAGCAAGTGGCCTCGCCCAACAACAGTCAGCGAAGTACAAAGCTTCCTTGGATTAGCAGGATATTATAGACGATTGGTGAAGAATTTCTCAAGTATAGCATTACCCTTAACTAACCTCACCAAGAAGAATAATCCTTTTGTCTGGAATCAAGCATATGAGCAAAGCTTCCAAGAACTAAAAGAAAATTGACCGCAGCCTCTATTCTCACTATACCTAACGGATCAGGGGGTTAACTGTGTACAGTGGCGCATCAAAGAAAGGGCTTGGTTGTGTATTGATGCAACACAAAAAGGCAATAGCATATGCTTCAAGACAACTAAAACCTTATGAACAAAATTATCCCGTTCATGAGTTGGAGTTAGCTGCCGTAGTCTTTGCCTTAAAGATATGAAGACATTACTTATACGGGGAAAAGATTCAAATTTATACAGATCATAAAAGCCTTAAGTATTTATTTACCCAGAAAGAGTTAAAGATGAGGCAACGAAGATGGTTAGAATTAGTCAAAGATTATGATTGTGAGATCCTCTATCATCTAGGAAAAGCTAACATTGTTGTTGATGCTCTTAGCAGAAAGTCAGCTCATATAGCAGCCCTAAGTACCATCTCCAAATACATAATGGATGATCTTGAAAGAGCTGAGATCTCAATAATACCCGAAACCTTCACAACTCAAATAGCACAGTTAATTGCAAGACCTGCATTAAGGAAAAAAATAGCTGATGCACAACAAATAGATAAATACCTAAACAAACAACTGCACTCAGAGAATGGAGAAACCAATCAATTCTCTACAGCCCCAGACTCTGCACTCCTCCATCATGGATGTCTATGTGTACCAGATGATGAAGAAATCAAGAAAGAACTATTGAAGGAAGCTCATGAATCATTCTTTTCAATACATCCTGGGAGTACCAAAATGTATCAAGACTTGAAAGCACATTACTGGTAGTGTAACATGAAAAAGGATATAGCCGACTATGTAAGTAAATGTTTGGTTTGTCAATAGGTGAAAGCTCTACGGCAACGACGACAAGGACTCCTCCAGCCTCTAAATGTTCAAGAATGGAAATGGTAGCATATTTCTATGGACTTCATCTCAGGACTCTCGAGAACTGTTAAAGGCCACAACATGATTTGGGTGATTATAGATCGACTCACCAAATCGGCCCATTTCCTACCATGCAAGACTACTCACACTACGGAAGCACTAGCTCAAATGTGCTTAAAAGAGGTCATCCGGTTACATGGAATCCCAGTATCAATTATTTCAGATCGAGACCCTCGTTTCGTCACCAAGTTCTGGAAAAGTTTGTGGAAAGAAATTGGTACACAGCTAAATTTCAGTACAGCCTTCCACCCACAAACTGATGGCCAAACAGAACAAGTTAATCAAATCCTAGAAGACATGTTGAGGGCATGTACTTTGGATTTTACTGGAGCATGGGATTCGCAGATACATCTTATAGAATTTTCTTATAATAATAGTTATCAGGCGAAAATTGGTATGGCTCCCTTCGAAGCCTTATACGGAAAGAAATGCAGATCCCCTGTACACTGGGATGAAGTTGGGAAGCGAACACTACTAGGACCTGAATTAGTGCAACAAATGTCAGATTCAATTAAGCTAATTTGGGAAAGAATGTGAATAACTCAAAGCAGACAGAAGAGTTATGTTGATAACCATTGAAAAGAGTTGGAATTCAAAGTAGGAGATCACGTATTTCTAAAGGTAGCACCAATGAAAAGCATTATGCATTTCAGACGAAAAGGTAAACTTAGCCCCCGCTTTATTGGACCCTTTGAAATATTAGAACGTATTGGCCAAGCAGCTTATCGATTAGCATTACCACCCACCCTTTATACAATACATAATGTCTTTCATGTATCGATTCTTCGAAAATACGTGTTTGACCCATCACATGTAGTAAATTATGAACCTCTACAAATAAGTGAAAACTTGGAATATGAAGAGACTCCAGTTTGCATCCTAGCAAGAGAAAAGAAGTCACTTCGTAATCGGAAAATAAGTTTAGTGAAGGTTCTCTGGAGAAATCAGCAAGTAGAAGAAGCTACATGGGAACGNAAGACATGTTGCATGTGATTGTGCATTTGGTCATTACCCTATGTGAGAACTACTTACTGGGTATATTATATACTCATCCTATTTTTATAGACTTTGTAGGTAAGGACACAGCGTAGGTGGCAGTACTGGACGTCGCCCAAATGGCCAACCATCAAACTCACTATTATAGGCATATGCATTTTTGTATCACTACACTAATGTTTTATGGATCCTGGTATTTTGTAAAATAAAATTTTTATATAGTTTTCTACCTAATTAATAAAATCTTAGATATGTTCTTTTGAGATTTTTGCCAAAAATCATCTCATGATAGAAATGTGTAAGTATGCATGTCGTAGCGGTTGGATCATAATATGTAAGGATCCGGTCATTACACTAGTAATCATTAATGAAAAAATAACAACAATAACAGAATTTTGAATTGTAAGAGAGAGCGAGATTGAGAGAGAGAGCGAGATTGAGAGAGCAAGATTGAGAGCGAGATGTTCAGAGAGAGCGAGATTGTGAGAGAGAGCAAGATTGAGAGTGAGATTGTAGGAGAGAGCGAGATTGTGAGAGAGAGTGAGATGCATACATTCCATAGATGTTAGAGATTGTTCCATCCTACAATCTCGCTTGCAATCTCACTCTTTCCTACAATCTCGCTTGCAATCTCGCTCTCTCCTACAATCTCGCTTTCAATCTCACAATCTCGCTCATTTTTACAATCTCGCTCTCTCTTACAATCTGCTTCACACACTTATCTTCTTTGAGGGTTGAAGTTTCGACTCATATAAAACTAGTGAGATTTCCTTTTCCCTGTCGAGGGTTGAAGGTTCGACTTATGTATGTCGAAACTTCAACCCTCAACAACCCTTGTTTCCAAGTTTTTCTTTGTTTGTCGAGTTCTCAACATTCGACCTTTACAATAGTCGAATCCTCAACCCTCGACTTCTAACCTCGAACTCTCAAAACAATAATATTTCTCTAATAAGTTTCAAAACAACAATGTTTCTCTAATAAGTTTTGAAAACAACAATATTAATATTAAAGGTCCTAGATTTACATGTTTTCTTCTTATTTTTGGTATCTAAATTTATCAATATTCTCCTACTTTTTGTCTGCGTGATATTTTTTAATTAAAGGTTTTTTTTAATTGGAAAATAAAATGGATGGCTAAGGTTCTTGAGGTTTTTGAATATTGATTGATTAATTACTAATGTATCAAACAATTATTTTTCAAGTTCTTTCTATCATTTTATTTTTCATTTTCTCGTTTGGTTTATTTTTAGGAATTTGATCATGAGTCCTAGAATTAGAAAAATATGATTATGGATGTGAAAAAAATAAGAAAAACATAAGAAAAAAAGAAACTAAAAGAGTTAACTCAATTTCAATGAGAAGTTAAGTTCTTTGTGAATGGATCACGCATTCCAATTGAAAGTACTAATGTTGTTCATGTTGATGATGAAAATTTTTTTAGTGGAAATTGTGATAATTTAAATGATAATGTTGATAACTATGTTAATTTGGATTTAAATGTATGTTGACAATGAGAATCTTTTTACCGAAGTGCTCTATCAGAATACTAATCATATTAATTATAATTACACTAGTCAGGCTGAGAACAATGATGCTTTAAATGTTGAAAATGATGCTGCAAACATGTCTGATATATTTGATCCAAGTGATCTTAGTGCCAAAAGGTTGATCTCTTATTAGCTAAAGGCCGATTTGTTTATATTGAAAAGGTCTAAAAATAAATTGTTAAAGTGTTTTTTCTTCTACGTTGTATACCAAAATATTACAAAATGGGGAAAAATGTACCAGAAGGCTTTGTTATGCAAAAGAGCTTCATCGGTATGTATGATAACCTCGAGGCCAGAGGTTCGTTTCCGACCCTATATGTTGTAAAAAAAAAAAAAGGAAAAAAAGAAAGCTTAATCGATTTTTTTTTTTTTTTTTGTAGTTGTTTTTAGAATGAGCTTTGAAATGGAAAATTAGCTACAGATAGTTTTAATGATCGGACACATGCTAGTACTGTTGGGAATGTCCTAGAACTCGCAGTTCGTGTTAAACATTCTGTTTATCAATAATAATAAATTGTTGATTTTTTATCTTATTATGAAAATCCAATAAACATATTCATGTCTATAGTCTAAATACTGTAACTTTATGTAGTGACATAAACAGGATCAAGCTTAAATGGTCTAATAAGTATATGAATGAAATTGGGTATCTCATCTTGGTAACACTATTGGATGCGACACACACTGTGGTTGTTACAAGAAGTTGTAAAGTGCTACAAATGATGTGATCCACAGATCGTTCATGTTGAGACATGTGAGTTGGGGCATCCTATGCAATGAGTTTGCATATAGACTGGACCATGAAAATAGTCACTTTTTTTTATAACGATTGTTTACTGTTAAAACTGATTATTTCATTTATTAACATAACCTAGGTCAACTCGATCTTAATCCTGAGCTAGCTATGAACTCCTATTTTTTTGGGGTTATCTTTTGATCTATAAATGGTGAGAAGAGTAGTCCAACAACACTGCTCAATAAGCTTCCCATTTTGGGATAAGACCGGATGAATAGCTGGAGACATAGTCTTACAAGATGGAATTTACTCCTACCCAATTTAGGGTTAGCAAATAGGTTATTCTCTTAAGTACTTATTCCAGGTCTTGAACAATCGGGGCCTCGCCTTCTTTTGATAGAAAAAGGACTTGATTCATAGTTGTAATGAATCAGAATTGTTCATTAGAGGGTCAATAGGAACTTAAGGAGCAAAATGTATTCACAGGGGTAAAACGGTTATCTTAACCCAACTGTGATTACGAACAACCTGTGAAGGATCGACTTACTGATTATGGTTATATTAAGTGGACATAATATATCTACAGTGAGAGGAGTTCAACCATGGGTTATAGTGAAGTGACCCATTAGTTAATGAATAGGGCTTAGATCGGTCTAATGAGTTTAGCCGATTAATCTCAGATCGTTGGAGCCCGTGATCTGTAGGTTCGCGAACCTACAGATCGGTCTGATAAGTTTAGTCAATTAATCTCTGATCGTTGGAGCCCATGATCTGTAGGTTCGCGAGATCCCCTACTAGCTCGTAAATGGTTAAAACGAGCTAGTAAGGGGATCTCGCGAACCTACAGATCGGTCTAATGAGTTTAGCCGATTAATCTCAGATCGAGCCCATGATCTATAGGTTCGCGAGATCCCCTACTAGCTCGTAAATGGTTAAGCTTTAGAGTAGCTTGAAAAATTAACTTGAAACGTTCAAATTAAAATTAAACGGAATAGGAGAATATATATTTAAATATGATTTAAATATATGAAGATGGATTTGTGCAAAAATTAATTTAATATTTGATTTTAAATTAATTTATGAAATTAATTTTAGAAAATTAAATTTTCAATTTTGAAATCAAAATTGAATTTTGAAATTGGTTTTGATTTTAAAGAAAAAATGGAATTTTGAAATATATGCACAAAATGGAATTTCAAGGATTTGTATTATCATCTTCTTCATGCTCACACAAAACCCATTTTCTCTTCTTCATTAACTCCAAGCATGAGCTGCAAGCATGCAGAATTCTTCTTTGCATGTTCACCTGCAATAAATAAAGAAGAATGAAGTGATTTTGAGGCATGCATTCTACAGAAATTTGAGAGAAAATTTCAGCTGAAAAATGTTCTTCGAGTGAGTGTTGTTGTGAGCTTCTCCTTGTGTTTACATTGCTTCAAGTTGTTCTTGAGTCCCACAACTCTGTCTAAAGCTCCAAGAGGATAGTGAGGAAGGTCTTGAGGTGGTTCACAGTGATCTTTGGAGAAGACTGCTACTAATTGATCGAGATCTTGAAGAGTTCTACAAAGGTATAATCTAAAACCCGCTTATTTAGATGAACATGCTTAGTTTCTGCGAAAATTAGTAAATTTGAATGCTTATTAATCCTTGTTACTTCCGTTGCATGTTATTACACTCTTAGAAGTACAAGACTCAAGGAACATGGGAATAGTATGGATCATCTTAAAAATATGACAATTTGATATGATTTGCATCTTAAATTCCAAAAGAATGAGACAATTGACAAAGTAGTACCAGAGCAACTTGAAAAAGAAAAGGATTGTTGGAAAAATGAAAAAGAAAAGGATTGTTGGAAAAATGTATTGTTTAGAATTATTTTTGCTGCGAAATACCTTACAATTTTGTGGTACTAGTGACAGATTATATATATATATAATGGAAATTGAAGTTGTTGAATACCTATACGCGCTCTACAATGTCACAGAAAAACCTTGGGTTGACATTGATAATAATTGAGAATGATATTTTTGATAGAGTTGACTATAAAGAGTTGACTGACGATTTTGCTTCAAAGAAAGTTGTTTAATGACATTTTTTAAATAAAATATCACTATTATATAGTTGTTTGATGACATTTTCTTAATTTCATATATTTTGTTTTTATATTAATATTACTATTAATCTCGAGATTAGAGATTTAATTTTCTATCCAATTGATTCAAAATCTTGAGTTGATGAGTTATGATAAATTTAATTATATAAATACTTTATTGATATATAATACGTACTAGCGATAAAAAAAAGGGGGGGTCTGTAGTTCAAATAACAATAAGGGTGTTCGTGAGTTGTTGAAGTACTTTAAATATGTGGGTTGGGTTGATTCGGGTTACTCAGTTATTTATTTACATTTTGTTCTAAAAATGAGTAAAATGTTAATATGTAGAAATTTTATTTAATTATTTTTTTTATATTGAATTAAGATTAACGACTCAATTTCAATTTATATAATATAAATTTTCTTTTCAAAGTACGAAAAAAAACTTTTTTTTATGAGTTTTTAGAGGATAAATTATCTAAAAAATAATCAAATTAAATAAAACAAAAAAAATTATATATGCGATTTGAATTGGATTGATCGATTTTTTCGGATCATCGATTTTTTTAACACCCCAAATCACACCATACCATTCTCTATCTAAGGAAAAAAATGTTGACGTATAAATATAGTATGAGGCCAAAAATCATCCCTACGTAAAATTTCGCACTCTCGTTAGACGTTAGCATACACAATTATTATCCAAGTCCCGAAAATTTAGAACAAAGCAATCCCAAAAAGCCACGTGTCCTTAATCATGTTGTGGACACTCTTAATTCGTTGGTTTTTATAATGCCAATTTTTTTACACTGATATCTAAAAGGTCAACATTGTAATGCAGCCTCTCATTCTCATTAATAATAATTATATACACACATATATAAAGTAGCATTGAACTAAGGAAAAATTAAAAGGATATTATACTTTTATAAATTATTTAGGAAAATATTGTTGTTTTTAAACTATTTGTAAAAATATTGTTATTTTAAATAAGTCTGGGGGTTCAAAATTCGACCTAGCGACCTTCTTTTTTTTTTTAGGAAAATATTGTTGTTTTCAAACGGATTCTGTCATCTCAGCAAGTCTGACTAAATAACGAGCTAATGAATCTCCTTCTTTTTGCCGCTAACGAGCTAATGAGCTAATCAAATTCGAAAGCGAGATTATGAGAGACAGCGAGAGTTTGAGAGAGCGAAATTTTGAGCGAGAGCGTGAGCGAGAGCGAGATTTTGATAGAGAGCGAGAATACCGTACAAATTTCTCTTTTTTTTCCCTTTTTAATTATTACACATTCCACCTTCTTCTTTCTAATCCTTTCTTCTTCTTTTTTTTTTTTAATTTTCCATTTTATTATTTTATTTAAACTCTGGTACCTCTGCAAGCGCTTCATAATATAAATATTCATTATGCTCTCCACGACCCCAACCATGTCCATGCACGTATGAAAACGAAGGACCAGCCTCTAAGTCATAATGTCCTGAACCAAATGTTGGCCATCATCATCATCTAACTAACATAATTAGTTTGACACTGCATCTGCGTCATAGGGGGCAACTCTTCCACATTATGTGCAACCTCATCAAACTCATCCTCTTCCCGAACAGGTCCTCTATGTCTAGGAGTTGGTGGAGGAACAATAGGTATATCGTACATATAATGAATTTCCTCCATATAGCTTTGGTTGTCACTAAATATAGCAAGAACCTGGTTTGGATATTCGCAACCTCACGGAGTCTACTGTTGTTCGAATTCTCTGTGAATTTAAAACAATTAGACAATATTTAAAATAAATTGGGTCATGTTTCTCCCACTTCTTACATATAATGAATTTTTTTATTGCACGAAGTCTCCACTTGCAACCTTCCTCCCACTTCTTAACACGAATTGTCCAAATCATCGGTGTAGATTCAACAATCTCGTATGGTGCGTGACACTTTATAGCAAAATATTTGACCAACGTATGTGTAGCATTTCCTTGTCTTGAGAAATCATTCCTTTATACAATTGCATATTGTCAACGTCCACATGAGCTACAATTGGTCATTTCCGAATGTTATCCAATACATTCATTCCAAATCATTGAATGTATCTGAAAGTATCTCATGTTCACGACCATCGAAATCAAACTGTTCAAATTCGTCATCTGTTTCTGTTCTGAAGTCTCTGTACAGGTTGTTAGCCGCCATATCTTCATTATCACATGACGATGCAACTGACTCTGGATCAGGATCGATACATTGAGCTGGATCTTCAAACTGGTTAAATGATGTATCAGGATCCACCCCTATCATATTTACATTTACATACAAATGCACTACATTTGGCACTGGCATTGCCATTGAAGAACATCAATTCATAGCTTTGTGCATTCGAAATAGGGAATGGCCTATATCTATTGATCCTGATGGTTCTAGATTGGGATGTCTATATATTATTTCTATCTGATTTGCTCTCATATCTACACTAGTAATATCCCAATCATTTGAATGAATTGTTTAAATACAATTCACTGTTCACATTTATGGTAAAACTCCCACTTGTGGTTGTCATACTCAACTCCATCAATACCATCAATCATATTATCATTTGTAAACAACAAAAATCTCAAGCATTTGTCTATCATTTTCTAAAAAAAAAAAAATAATAAAAAAAAAAAAAAAAAACATCAATTTTTTGTATTATACTTTTTATAAGAAGTATATTAAAAAATATTAAAATTTTTAATTTTATAAACATAAACTTTTTAAGTTTTTATGAACATCAACTTTTTAACATATAATAAATTAAACTTTTTATAACTATTTTTAAACATAGCAATAAATTAAACTTTTAATAACCATTTTTAAAATAACAAAAAATTAAACTTTTCAAAATAAAATGAGTAAACTTTTTAAAACTATTTTTTCAATAATACAATAAATAAAAGTATATTAAATAAACTTTTCAAACTATTTTAAACTATATTTTCAAAATTAATACTAGAAAATATCAACTTATCACAATAACATAACAACAATAATTTTCATATGAATAAACTAAAATTTTCAAACTATATTAAACTTTTGAAACTATACTAAACTTGTTAACTATATAAATTTTTGTATTAAACTATAAATATCAACTTCTTAAACATAACAATAAACTAAACATTTTAACACTATAAACATCAAGTTAATACTAAATAAATCAATATCATAAGAATAAACTAAATTTTCAAATAACACATAAGTTCAACTCACAGATTCGACGGTAGTTCTATTTTTTTCCTTCAAAGTGACAACGTTCGCCCATTTTTCCTTGTCATTGTTATCTACAACAATTACAAAAAATGTAAAAAAAAAAAACTAGAATCTATAAAAAATAATATAAGAACAAAAAATAAATTTTATAATTATTCTTAAAAAATAAAAATTTAGTAGAGTAACGAACCAGTATAGTTGTGTGAGAATAATTTGTATTAATGAAATACAAGAAGAGAAATGGAAATAGAAATGGGAGAGAGGAAGATGATTTCAAAGGCTTATTTTTTAAGGCAGTAAGGGGGCAGTGAGCAATCAAGGGGAGAGGAATGAAACAAATCAGGGGCAGTGAGTCTTCAAAAATTATCGAGGGAGTGATTGAGGAAAAATGAAAAGGATGGGTGGTTTAAAAGGATGTAGGTCGAGTGTTGAACACTCGACCCACGGGTTTAGGGTGGTTGAAAAGGCATTAAGGCTATGGCAGAGGGGCATGAATGGCGTCAATGAACTGCGGAGCAGGGGCAGCTTGGTGATATTATGACACTTTTTCAGACTTATGGAAAGTAAATAGTGAAGACGATTTCCATGTGGCAGACCACGTCAGCTGACTGGTTGGCCGTTTAATCCATGTGGCAGACTTAATCTCGTTCTCGCTCACAATCTCGCTCTCTCCTACAATCTCGCTCTCTCAACTCGTCTCTCTCCTACAATCTCGCTTTCAATCTCGCGCTCTCTTACAATCTCGCTTTCCATCTCGCTCTCTTCTACAATCTCGCTTTCAATCTCGCTCTCTCCTACAATCTCGCTCTCTCTTACAATCTGCTTCACCCACTTATCTTCCTTGTCAAGGGTTGAAGTTTTGACTTATGTATGCCATAACTTCAACCTTCGATAACCTAATATACAAAATTAGCAAGATTCCCTTCGAGATTTCCTTCTAGAGCGAGATCCTCATCACAAAATTAGCGAGATTTTCCTTTCCTTGTCGAGGGTTGAAGTTTCGACTTATGTATGTCAAAACTTCAACCCTCGACAACCCTAATTTACGTATTGTTTCCATGTTTTTCTTTGTCGAGTTCTCAATGTTCGACCTCTACACTAGTCGAATCCTCAACCCTTGACTTCTAGCCTCGAAATCCCAAAACAACAATATTTCTCTAATAAGTTTCAAAACGACAATATTTCTCTAATAAGTTTTGAAAACAACAATATGATATCAAATTTAATTCCCGTTTATTAATTATTTTATTTTTTGTTTTTTTGTTTTTCAAACTTAAATCTATTTTCTTTCCATTTTTTACAATTATTTTTATTTTTGTTAAGTATAAGGTTGAATTATAAACGAAATTCTAAAAGCAAAACCAAGTTTTTAAAAACTACATTTTTAGTTTTCAAAATTTGGCTTGGTTTTTTAAATCATTAGTAAAATGTAGATGCAAAAAAAGAAATTTGGGTGTGAAAATAGTATTTATAAATTAGTATTTATAGGTTTAATTTTTAAAAACAAAAAATCAAAAATCAAATAGTATAGCCTGAGAAATTTTAAACATTTTTAAGGAGTGACATTTGATTATTAAAAGCTAGTGTGAAACAAGTTTTAAAAAGTGTGCGAATGGATTCGCGTGTTTAAGTGTAATTTTCAAACATCAAAAAGCAAAAATCAAGGCCTCATTTGGTAATTATTTTATTTTTTATTTTTGTTTTTATTTTTGAAAATTAAACTAATGAACACTACTTTCACCTCCAAATTTCTTCTTTATTATCTACTTTTCACCCATGATTTAAAAAACTAAGTCAATTTTTTAGAACTAAAAAAAATAGCTTTTAAAAAGTTATTTTTGTTTTTAGAATTTAACTAAGAATTGTTTTTGTTTATGGAATTTGGATAAAAATTGAACCATTGTACTTAATAAAGATGTAATCATTATAAGAAATGTAGATGATATAGATTTAATTTTCAAAAAATACAAATAAAAAATCAAATGGTTAACAAACGAGATCTAAATGATTACTAAATAAGATCCAAAACTCTACCGTAATCATTTTTAACACCCTCGAAATCAATCCTAAACGCAATATTAGTTACGCAATCTGTTATAGTTAAAAAAAAATTATAGTCGGACGCTACATATATATTATTGACCAAAAAAATGCGAGAAACAAAGTAAACACTTTGTATTACTCCACCTATTAAAACATAAATTAACATAAAAAAATAAAAAAAAAGTTTAATTTGTTGATTATTTTTTTTTCCCATACTTTAAAAAATGTATAGAAAACATGTACCAAAAATTCAGTGGGAAAAGAAGCACTATTTGACGTCCAACTTCATTCATCAAAATATAAAACTATAAAGATAATATAATTACAAAATTAAAAAAGTGGTTTTCGTCAATGGAACGATATTCTGATCACTTTTGGTTTATACATTGATTTTGAAAAAAGTGAATACTTAGAATACAGGCAACAGATTTTGACCCTTTTGCCTAATTGGCTTTACATTTTGGGGATAAATAAAAGCATATGGATGAATTATGATTTATGTCACATCGGTAAAATAAGGGTTAATACAGCTAAGCTTGCCAAACAGGATCCTTAAGATCCTCTTTGTTTTCCCCAAAACTTGACTGCGACTTTGTATTATACGCCATGCATGAACTTTTTGAATCATTTGAATTTGTAATTCATAGTTTATTTTTTCCAATTCCATACAGAATTATATTTAACATCATGTTTTCTCAACTATGATATATTTAAGATACCAAACTAATTTTGCTGCTGTGAGATTGAAATGTTTAAAAGCAAAGTTGGGCATGCAAAAAATTTGAGCAAAAAAACAATAGTGGATTAATTATTCATAATGCATTCAAAAATTGGTTAATATATTATTTTGATTATTGCAGTGGATTTTATTTTCATTAATTTGGTGTCTCTTCCCTCAATAAATTTTAAATTTAGTTTTATAAATTAATTTTTATTGAACTAATTAAATATTAATAATAACTTAATTTCATTCTAAAGATACTATATGAGAATATATTTTTAAAATTGTTTGAAAAGGTATTTTTAGAGTTTATGAAGTGAATACTCATATTGATTAATTTGATTGTACAAATAAAATGAAAAATTAAAAGCCGACGGCCGAACTTTTGGGAAAAACAGCGGCTAATTAAATGATATTAAAGAAGATTTCATTTTCAAAAATGATATTAGAGTAGGTGGTCTAAAGATTTAAGTTTAACCAGGTTTAAGTTGTATCCCAACAGAAGAAAAGGATCATACACATGCTTAATTACGAAAAAATATAATTAATTCTCTTTAATTTTGTCTCTATACACCATAAAAATGGCCCTTCTTTTGTATTAATCCCAATGTCCTTCACTTCCTTTCCCCTCACATAACTCCACAAAAATCTCTAATGTCTCTAAACCCATTAGTACTATTAGAATGAATTTTAAGATTAATCCCAAAGCCTTCTCCCCCAATTCCTTCACACGATTTTATCCCTCATGGATCCTCGTTTTAACCGTCATCTTTTTACAAATTTACCTCATCTTCACCACCACTTGCTCCGCTCCACTTTCCCTCGCCGCCTCTCGCGACGGCCGCCAATCCTCTAAGACCGTCACCGGAGACCCATGCAGCTCCGGGAGAGTATTCGTCTACGACCTGCCGCCCATTTTCAATAAAGAATTATTGGAAAATTGCGAGTCCTTAGACCCGTGGACCTCCCGCTGTGATGACGTGTCCAATGGCGGCTTCGGACGACAAGCGACAGAGCTCATCGGCGTTGTTCCCGACGGTCTAGCTCCGGCGTGGTTTTGGTCGGAACAGTACATGCTGGAACCGATTATACATAATCGGATTCTTAACCATAAGTGTAGAACGTTAGAGCCGGAATCAGCTACGGCCTTCTACATACCGTTTTATGCTGGTCTTTCCATCGGACGGTTCCTATGGATGAATTACACTACTTCTGATCGCGATAGGGATTCGGAGAAATTGATCAAGTGGGTCCAGAATCAGCCGTATTGGAATAGATCAAACGGTGGAGATCATTTCATCACGTTAGGACGACTGACGTGGGACTTTAAACGGTGGGGGATCAACCAATGGGGGTCCAGTTTTGCATTCATGCCAGGAATGAAAAACGTAGCGAGATTAATCGTCGAAAGAGAACCGTCCGATCCATTGGATATCGGTGTACCTTTTCCCACAGGATTCCACCCTAGATCTGACGCTGACGTGTTAAATTGGCAAAGCTTCGTTCGTGAACGTAACAGAACGAAGCTCTTCTGCTTCGCTGGCGGTACACGTCACGAAATAAAGAATGACTTTAGAGCCTATTTACTGAGTTACTGCATCAACGAATCGGCCGGTTCGTGCCGAGGCGTGAAGTGCACTGGGAACCGGTGCGCGAGTGGTGACTCGGCGGTTTTGGAAACATTCCTGGACTCGGATTTCTGTTTGCAGCCGAAAGGCGATTCGTATTCGAGAAAATCGGTGTTTGATTGCTTGTTGACCGGTTCGATTCCGGTTATCTTTTGGGAGAGAACCGCTTACGGGCAATATGAATGGTTCTTGCCGGGCGAACCGGGGAGTTACTCTGTTTTTATAGATCACAAGGAGGTGAGAAATGGATCGGCGTCCATTAGAGAGGTGTTGGAGAAATTTAGCAGAGAGAAAGTGAGGAAGATGAGAGAGAAAGTGATTGAAACGATACCGAAAATTGTTTATGCGAGTGCTCCTGAAGGATTGGAAAGTATTAAGGATGCTTTTGATATTGCTCTCAATGGCATCTTCAAGAGATTTAATCATCGCCCTAATAGTGTAGGTAAATGGGAGTTGGATTGAATTTTATTTTTTCCTTCCATTTTTTTAGCAATATATGAAGGAATATTTCAGTTGTCTTAATTTGATGTGCAAATCTATGTGATTTTATATAGTTGAAAGTTGAAGCTGTAGTGGAATTTTTCATAAAGGGATCGTCGTTTGTTTATGGAGAAATTATTTGGTGAAACTATCCTAATGTTTATTAGATGTAGTATGAGTTAGTTTAGTCATACTGAAGTTGGTTAATATTCTGTTTTAGCGTCGGTTATTTGCTTATTAAAAATACTTGGGTGCAATATGAGTTATACGGAGCATCCAATAAATGTCTGCATTGGTAAAATATATATATATAATTAAAATAATTTTTTTTCATTTTACTTTTAGTATCTAATCATTATTTTTTGTTTATTACCTTAGTTCTATTTATATTTTGTATTTGTAAGATTGAGAAAAAAATATATTGGCCTACTCAGAAGTGGAATTTTTTTTTTCATTTTGGTTAAGAGTTTAGTAATATGATATTATCATTGAATTTAGCATAAGTCGTAATAAATGTGCTTATTTGATATTCATCTTAAAAATGTATTATAAAGGCATGAAAATTTAGATAATGAGAAGTACGGGAGGGAGCGTAGTTAAATTTAATCATTTCAAGTTAAAACATGATTGAAAATGTTTAATTAAGATGAATCCTAACCTTACACTATCTAGTAAATTTGGCTCAAATTTAGAGATGGAATGTTGGCTTTCTACTTTTTAATCTCAAATTAATTAATGTATTGATGATAACAAATTTGCTCTTATTCATTAATAATTTTAATTTTTTGAAGTGTCCTAGAGTTCGGAACAACGATTCCAATTCAATTTTAAACTCAAACTGAAGTTCAAACAAAGAAGACAGCCGAAAAAAGTAACGAAAAAATCTCGTGACAATTTTTTTAAATCAAAGTGGACCAACTAAAAGGTGTCACTTGGAGCATAGGAGGACAGACACATAGTGAGTTTTTTATTTTTGGATTGATTTTTAAAGGAAAATGATTTTTTTTTTTATTATTTTATATTTGTGTCTATCTACTAGTTGATTTTAAAAAGAAAAATCTCCACCATTCATTTTTCTTTTCCAAAATCTATCCAAATTTTCACAACAATTTCACATTATTTTTACAACCATTCATATTTCATTGAGCCTTCTTTGTTGTTCTCTTTTAGACTTAATTTTCTTCTTTTCATCTTATGTGTTGGAATTTTTTAAGAACACAATACAACTCTCATTAGAGTAGATTTACAAGTTTAAGTACTTAACAAGTTAATCCTCACAATACAATAACACTCTCTCAAGAATAAGATGAAAAGAAAAAAAAATGGGAACTTAGAGAGAGCAACAATGGAACTTTTGAGTTTTGGAGAATTATGAAATGTAAAATTTGTTGGTTTAAAATTTGGAGAGGAAGATGGTTTATATAGAGATGGAAAAATTTTTAAAAACCACAATTAGTTTGGACCATTGGATTTTGGAAAAGAAAAAAAAATGGTAGAGATTTTAAACTAAACTAGTCGTCAGATACAAACAAAATATAATATTAAATTCATTTTCTTTTGAAATACATTTTCTTTTTAAAATTAATCCAAAAAATAAAAAAACATACTATGTGTCAAAAACTTAGACACAAACATAAAATAATATTAAATTCATTTTTTTTTTAAATTCATTCCCGTTAGACACAAACATAAAATAATATTAAATTTATTTTCCTTTTAATTTCAATTTTTTTATTTTAAATCAATCCAAAAATCAAAAGTCCATCATATATTAATCTCTTAATGATCCACCATTCAACCAATATGCCTGCCACTGTCTACTGCAAATGGTCTGGTTATGCCAGTCACTCCCACGGTATTTTCTCTATAGATTTGTTTCGGTCATATCGTCTTCGTTTTAGCTCCGATTTGAGTGATTTCAAGAGGTGTTGTGAATTGTTGTTCCGAGCTCTACGGTAATGAAACATATTAAAACACTAGATTTTCAACTAAATTTTAAAACATTGAGTTTGTTATCATCAAAATCAATGATTAATTAATTTAATTTAAAAATTAAGTTATTTGAGATTTAAGGGCCAAAAAGCCAATAATCTCCCCTTTTTGATGATGACAAACCATTCAGAAAAATAGCTTGAAATACATGTAAACCATATGTAGCCATAATAAAAATCAACATATCACCATAAAGATCATTCTTTGAAAATCACTCAAAAATTGGTCATTCTCCCCTAATTAATACAATCAAATAATCATAAAAATTTATAGCTATTTTTCTTAAACTTCTCCTTTCCTTTGGGAATCATCAAAAGAATAAATTAAGAAAGATTTAGAACTACATTTAAAATGTTTTCCTTAAAAACAATGAACATTAATTTAGCACAACTCCCCTACGATCATTAAACACATGCTTTCCATATCTCCTCCTATTCAAAATATCTTCTAAAAGATTAACAAGTAAAATTATAAAATCACAAGAGGTTATCACAACGAATAATACTCGAGCTCAAGCCATTTTTGCAAAGTTTCTTTCATTCAAAGGCTTGGTAAAATATCCGCTAATTGATTAATAGAGCCTACAAATTCAAGAGTAATATTTATCATTTTTGCAACATGCTCTTTTAATAAAGTGTGCCTAATATCAAATATGCTTATCTAGGAATGGATGATATAGGATTTTTTGTCAAATTAATCAGCACTAGTATTATCACAAAATATAGGCCACATTATCAAACTGATTAATCCAAAAATCATCAAAGGTTTGTTTACATCCAAAGAAATTTGAGAACAACAACTAGCACACTGCATATATTTCCGCTTCGGTAGTTGGATTAAGGCAAACTGGAATTTTGCTTTTTATAAACCAAGATGGAACTACAAAAAAATTGACCAAGTCCCACTAGTACTTTTTGGTCAAGAAACTACCCGCAAATCTGACATCGGAATATTCTTACCAAATTAAATTCAAACATTTCTTAGGTTACATAAGGCCTAAATCAATAGTACCAAACCAAATATTTAAAAAATTCTTTTAATGGCATGTAAACTGTGGATTCCTTAGGACAAGATTTGAAAATCTAATAATATCGGGTCTCTAGCGGTTAAATAAAGTAAAAATCACAATCATACCTCTATAAGCTTTTATATTAACACACTTACCTTTTTTCATCCATGTCTCAAGCTTAATGGATGTGCTCATAGGAGTTTGCCAATTTTACCTTCATTGAATTTGAACCTTTTTGAGTAAATCCCTTGTGTATTTTCTTGACTTATGAAAAATACCATCCTTGCAGTTGCATTTGATTTGGAGTTCCAAGGAGAAGCTAAGTTCTTCCATCTACTCATTCAAATTCACTATGCTTACACTTTAGGAAATTCTTCACACAAGAGATGGTATTAGTTAGAACAAAAAATAATACCATCCAATATATTTGTACTAAAAAACATATCATTTTCCTCTCAAGCAAAAGAAATTTACTAAGTCTTATCATTACCAAGCTCTGGAGCTTGTGTTTTAAGCCATAAAGAGGCCTTTTTTCAACTTTATAGACATGATTAGGGAAAATCAAAACTTTCAACACCCCGGAGGTTGTTTTACATAAACTTCCTCCATGATTATAACCCATTTTAAAAATACAACTTATTCACATCCATTTGATAAAAATTGGAGAGTTCTTATAAGAAGCAAAGCAAGCACATTCTAATTAGATTTCTACATCTAGCAATGGGTGGTAAAGTTTCTTCCTATAATCATTCCTTTTCCTCTTGACCAATAACCTTAGAGCTACAAGTTTAGTTTTTATTTCTTAACTGATATTTCATTTCATCCATTTATTTCTACAAGACCATTTTATTCTAAATTATAGCAAGTATGAGAGGGCCCTAGGAACTAAATCCCAACTTTGATTCCTTCAAATTGATTTAATTATTCTTAGCATAGTAAAATCCAAAATTCATCTATTTCGGCATCTTTAAAAACTTTTTTGGTTCAACTTGGAGAAACAAAAGCAATATTATTAAACATATTAAGGAGGAAACGAGTTTTTTACACCTTGTTCGGGATCACCAAGAATTAATTTCTTTGGGATGGGAGGAGCATACCTCCACATCTTTGCATGGAGAAAACCAATTTCGTTCTTTTCGATTAAGCTCATCTCTTGCTTACTTGAAACATTCCTTGCTTTGTCACTAACAAGTAAATCTCCAAATTTTTCTAAAACCATTCACTATAATAGGCTCATTAGAAATAAACATTGCAAGACTCACCAAATACTACAATGCATAAATTCCTTTAATTATAAAAGTTCTTTATTTTGAAAACTCTATTAAGCTTTACTAGTAGAGGAATAGAAAGGAAAATTACCCAACATCTATCTTAGAATCAAAATTTCCAAGTTTTTCTTATGTATTCAAACTAAACATTTTGCAACCAAAAACTTTGAATAATCCCAATATTTGGAATCTTTGTTATGCCAAAGTTCATAAGGAGTTTATATCAAAGAATGTCTAATTAAACTCTATTTAAACATATACAATCGGTGTTAACGGCTTACGCCAAAGTAATGTAGGTAAAACACATATCTCATGCAACATTGATCTAGCAAATTCTTACAAGTACGATTTTTTCCTTTCAATACACCTATTTTGTTGAGGAGTTCTTGGAGCGTGAGAAATTTTATGAGAAAAAACCATTTTCTTCACAAAGTTTCAAAAAGCACTTGCTATCAAATTTCTCCCCATGATCACACACCTAATTTTCGAAATCAAAAAAACTTTTTCATTTGAACTCTTTTTGCAAAACTAGAAAAGCTTTTCAAAGCATCATCCTTATGTTTTAGCAATCAAAAACCCAAGTAAATCTTTGAAAATCATCAAACTATCATAAAGGGCATAATAGTTCCCTACCAAAACTAGCCAATTCTAGAAGGGCCGCAATAAGTCCATGTGTAATAGTTTGAAGGGGGTCTAGTTGTAGAGATTACATTTATAGATTTTGAAAGAGGACTTATGGTTTGCTTACACCATTTGACAAGCATTTACAAACTTTGTTCTTTTCAAATTTTTAAATTTGGGAAGACACTCTAACCAAAGGAATTTCTTGGAAATATTTAAAATTAGTGCATTTGCTTAGCATGTCCTAGTCTTCTATGCCATAACCAAAGAATCATTATTGCAAGCCGATAAACATTTATCATAATAGGACAATCATTCAAAAATCAATAGTATAAATATTCATTCTCTACTCTTCACAAAAAATAATAACTTTTCTATTCACTAGGCATTTCAAATTATGCAATTTCTTTATCAAAACACACCTACAAAGCTCATCACAACCACTTGCACTAATACTAAGTAAATCATGCTTCAAACCATCAATCAAAAGTACATTTCAATTAAAAATAGTAAGATTCCATTACCTATATACCTTTACCACATTATTTTACCTTTCTGTCGTGGTCATCAAAGGTTACAAGACTCCATTCCTTTTTAGACGAGAGAGACCATTAAACTTGATGGGGTCTCCCATCATGCTGCCTCGGGTCACTACTATCAAGTACACTTGGTTTTTCTTAGAGGCTTCCATAACAAACCTTACAAACACAAACTGTTCAAGTTTGATTCTTTATTACCCACACTTGTTTGGGTCTTAGATGGTTAGCCATTGACAAACTTGGGAATCCATTTCCATTTTTGCATAGACATTTTAAGCATTGATTTAGATCAAAGTAACAAGAATAAGCTGTATGTCCAAACTTGCCACATTGAGAAAACAACAACATTATGCAAAGATTTTATTATCTTACAACAAATTATGCACTCTACTTTGTTGGAGAAATTATTCCTTGGAGCATTGTGAAACTTTGCCTTTTGAGAAAACTTTTCTTCTTGGAAGAAGTAGTATGAGCTATATTTCATTTAAAAACACTTAGGGTCTAATATGGCCTTCAACACCACAATAATGACATATAGGCACAAAGTTAGATTTAACATGCTTAGACAACAACCTTAGGACATATTATGAGCATGCTTTTAACAAGATAGTTTAATAACTTGAAGGAGTGAACATTCATCAACATATTACCTAACCTCTTTTATCACCAAAGGGCTTGCCTACTTCAATTATTCTTGTCTAATCTTTGAGCAACCTTTGTCAACATTTTTAATAGATTTTCTTTAGCCTCTCTATCAAGGTTCTTGCAAGTATAAATTCCTTTTTCTTTGAGTAATTATCAAATTATCTTTTTTCACCAACATATCATGCTCAAGAAATTTAACTTCTGTCAACAAGGGCATTTTCTCATCACAATCAAAAGCTACTTGTCAACAAGAGATATTCATTTCACATATGCATAGATCATGTTATTCTCTTTTTAAAGCAAGCAATTTCTTCAAGTAAAGACTATTCTTTACATAGATAAAATATTGTATTTCTTTTTTAAGCACAACATACTTGAACTAAGTTTTTCTTTAAAATCATTTGCATATTTTCAAAAGCTCTTCTCGAACAATAAGGTTCTAGAGTTACCTATCATTTTGTTCATCCTCTTTTGTCACTATGAGCCATGAAGCAAAAATTGGCCACTTTTCATTATCACTTCCCACTTTTGCTTTCATCGGCTATCACCATCCCAAGTAGTCTTTCTTTGCTTTTCTTCTTGGGATATTCTTGGATGATTTAAGGAAAAGGAAATCGGTTTCTAATTATGACCCAAGCTCCTTGCCACTTCATAGCATATTACCTCATCCTTTTTTGCTCTTTTATCACCTTTTGACTCTTTTTGGTTGGAGAGATGCTTCTTGAATCGCTTCTTTTCTTGATGAAGTTCTCTGTATAATACTTACGTGAAAGATAGCAACATCATCTTCATTCAAGCGTCATCTATTATTTCTGGCGAGTCAACTTCTAAAGAGATGGTCTTTTAAAGAATATAATCTTTTCTTTTCTTTTTCTCTCTATTCCTCCATGTTTTTCTTAGATCTTTATCTCATGCCGTCAACAACGAGCCATGAGATTCATCAATGGAGAGAGATTTGAATCCTATTACCTCTTGAATGGCGGTTGGACTTAATGGCTCCCATTTTTTATGGCAAAGACCACAATAGCTTCTTTATCTTCATTTCAAGATTTGAAGTACTTTTTCCCAAGTCCTTCTAAAGCATTGGACATGTTTAGTAATTCTAATAAACATATCGAAATACTTCATTTCATCAATTTTAAACATTTTCATATTTGATGAACTAAAATAATCAATCTTTTGTTTCTTTTAACTTGACTAGTTCCTTCATAGTAATTTCTAATTTATCCCATTATCTCTTTAGCAGTTTTGCAAATAGACACTGTATTATACTCAACTTCATTCAAAGCACAAAATAAGCAATTAATAGCTTTTGCATTTAAAGAGCATGCTTTCTTTTCATTATTGACCATTCTTCTTAGGTTTTATAGTGCTAATACCATCAATATCTTTTGTTGGAATTTTAAAACCTTCCTCAACAATATCCCATAAATCATAATCAATAGAAAGCAAGAAGAATTTCAATCTATTTTTTCAATAATATATTTTAGTACCATTAAAGAAAGGAGGCTTTATAATAGATTGGACTATCGGTAAAAGGGATAAAACCTAAAGTTGTCATAGCTAAAAAATAATTACGTTTATCAAGAAATAAATATTTCAAGAAGAGCAACCCGCTCTGATACCAATTGTTGGTTATCGATATGGCAACCCTAGAAGGGGTGAATAGGGTTTAATTAAACTTTTTTTTCTAAATTAACCCAATTAAACTAATTAATACACTTTTATAAATAATAAGAAAAAATCAATTTATGCAATAAATAGATGACAAAAATGTGATAATCTAATTCTATCAAATTTTAGCAAATAAATAAGAACAAACTAAAACATACAATAAATTGCTTAAATTAATTGCAAAAATAAAAAGAAAAGAGTTAGAGAAGAAGACACCGTAATTTTATATAGTGGTTCGGTCAAACTCGACCTACTCCACTCCCCAAGCGCCTCTTGGAATTCGAATAAAATCTTTCCGACTCTTTCCACGGATTAGAGCCAACCGTTATACCACTGCTCCTTTTTACGGGTTCAAGAGCAAACCCGATCCTTTCTACGGTTTAGGATCAAACCGTTACAAATGTTGGAATTTTTGAAGAACACAATACAACTCTCACTAGAGTGGATTTACAAGTTTAAGCAGTCAACAAAGTTATCCTCACACTACAATAACACTCTCTCAAGAATAAGATGAAAAGAAAAAACATTGGGAACTTAGAGAAAGCAACAATGGAACTTTTGAGTTTTAGAGGATTATGAAATGTAAAATTTGTTGGTTTAAAATTTGGAGAGAAAGATGGTTTATATAGAGATGGAAAAATTTTTAGAAACCACAATTAATTTGGACCATTGGATTTGGAAAAGAAAAAAACAATGGTGGAGATATTAAACTAAACTAGTCGTTAGATACAAACAAAATATAATATTAAATCCTTTTCTTTTGAAATTCATTTTCTTTTTAAATTAATCCAAAAAATAAAAAACATACATGTGTCAAAACTAAGCCGTTAGACACAAAACATAAAATAATATTAAATTCATTTCCTTTTAATTCATTTTCTTTTTAAATTCATTTTCTTTAAAGTCAATCCAAAAAAAAAAAAAAAAACATACAATGTGTAAAAAACTAGCCGTTACAAACATAAATAATATTAAATTTATTTTCCTTTTAAATTTCTTTTTAATTTCAATTTTTTTATTTTAAATCAATCTAAAAATCAAAAGTCCCATCATATATTAATCTCTTAATGATCACCATTCAACCAATATGCTGCCATGTCTACATGCAAATGGTCCGGTTATGCCACGTTCATCCACCACGGTATTTTCTCTATAGATTTGTTTCGGTCAATCGTCTTCGTTTTAGCTCCGATTTGAGTTATTCAAGAGGTGTTGGAATCGTTGTTCCGAGCTTTATGCTATGGACATATTAAAACACTAAGATTTTCAGTAATTAAAAATTGAGTTTATCATCATCAAAACATTGATTAATTAATTAATTAAAATTAATTAATTTGAGATTAAGGATCAAAAAGCCAACAAACCCTTCTTCTGAAGCCTTACAAGTGACTCAAAACTTAAATAAATATAGACTTGATTGCAATTTATTGCCAAAAAATGCAAGGGCCCTTACAAATCAACTTTGTAAAATAAACAGAAAGCGATAAAAAAAAATTATATCCCGAAACATCCATCGACAAACCATCCACAAACATTTATCATATAAATGCAATGCAGATTGTAAAACCTACCATCAATAAACATTGATGCCCAAAATCTCGTAGGGTTCTATAGTTAGTAACTATTGTATGAACAAACTCATTATGTGATTAATAAAATCTTTGATATTTTTTTCATTGTCTATAAAATATGTGATATTTTAGTTGCATTAACCACAAACCAATAAACTAACATCCAAGGTTATCTTTGTAACCTAAACATATACGTGGAGACATACATGTGGATCATATTTAAGTGATAACCTAAATGGTCGGTAGTAAATGGATAAGGTTTGGTACTTTATCCTAGTGACACTACGAGTATAGCTCGCTTTGTAGGTGTTACAATTGTTGTAAAGTGCTATAAATGATCTGATCCTGATCATTCATGTATTAGACATGCGAGCGGGATATTCTATATAAAGGAGTTTGTATAAGACTGGACCACGAAATGTTTAGTCTCATTATATAACATCGTTCATAATAGAGACTTACATTTCACCAGGATGACCATAGGTAACATGACCTGAATCCTGAGTGAGTTATGAACTCCTGCCTATGAGAGTGGTACTTTGATTTGTGTGGATGAGAGTGGTCAGATCGCCGACTCAACAAACCAACCATTTTGGGGATTTGTCTGATTGGGGAGCTGGGAACATAGCTACACATGATGGAATTCACTCCTTCCCGAAGCAGGGGTAAATAGATAAATTGCTCCCTTAAAGGCTGATTTCGGGTCTTGAACAATGTGGCATCACACCCTCTCTTGACTCGAGAGGGGTTTAGTCATAGTAGGTCTATGATCTATTGTTCATTAGAGGAATCAGTGGTACTTAAGGAGTTAGATGTAACTATAGGGGCAAAACGGTAATTTGGTCCAACTGTACTTACGAGCGATTTGTGAGGGGTCATCATACTGTTGATTGGTTATATCTAATGAACATGGAAATATATTTGTAGTACGAAGAGTGCAGCTGTCGATCTTTAGTAGAGTGTCCGACAGTTAACGAATGGTGAATAATGTAATTAAAGAGTTTAATTAATTATTCATATATCATTGGAGCTTCAAGCTACAGGTCCATAAGGTCCCCTTGGTAGCTCAAAAGGATTTAGTTGAGAATCAATTTTTGGGTTAATTTGAATTTTTCAAATTAATAAGAGGAATTTAATTATATATATAATTAAATTGTTTCAATTATATATGATATAATTGTCATAGTGTATTTGATACATTATAGCTTAATGGGAGGAAATAAATATTTGAATGAAATTCAAATATATTTTCTATGAATGAGATTCATAGTTGTTAAATTTAATATAAATGAGATTTGTTGGGATCGGTGTCCTAATTCTCTCGATGGTCTCGTAGTTTGTAAACATTTTGTACACATTGTTATTAATAAAATAAATTTTATTTTATTTGCATTTATTCAAATCCAATAAACTAGGATCCGTGGTTGTTTCATGTAACTTAAGCATGTATGTGAGACATACAAGTGAATCATGCCTTAAGTAATAACCTAAATGGTCTGTAATATAAGGATAAAGGAGGGATACCTTATCTTGGTGACACTACGGATACGACCTGCTTTGTAGATGTTACAAGTGTTGTAAAGTGCTACAAATGGTTTGATCCTAACAATTCATATGGAGACATGCAAGCGGCGGTATCCTATACAAAGAGTTT
This sequence comes from Benincasa hispida, assembly GCF_009727055.1. Taxonomy (NCBI): domain Eukaryota; kingdom Viridiplantae; phylum Streptophyta; class Magnoliopsida; order Cucurbitales; family Cucurbitaceae; genus Benincasa; species Benincasa hispida. Next base: position 25,659,361 of record NC_052349.1, on the reverse strand, counting down.
GTATAAGACCGGACCACGAGATGATTAGTCTCTTTATATAACGTCATTGATAACTGAGACTTACATTTCACTAGAATGACCATAGGTGACATGATCTTAATCTTGAGTGAGTTGGAAACTCCTACTTATGAGGGCGGTCATTTGATTAATATGGGTGGGAGTGGCCAGATTGTCAACTCAACAAGCCTACCTTTTTGGGGATTCGTCTGATTGGGGAGCTGGGAACTCAGCTACACAAGACGAAATTCACTCTTTCCTCGAAGCAGGGGTAAGTAGATAAATTGCTCCCTTAAGGGCTGGTTTCGGGTCTTGAACATAGTGGTCACACCCTCTCTTTGGAAGAGAAGACCCAGTCATAGTAGGACTATGACTTATTGTTCATTAGAGGAATCAGTGGTACTTAAGGAGTTAGATGTAACTACAGGGGCAAAACGGTAAATTGGCCCAACTGTACTTACGAACGATTTGTGAAGGGTCATCATACTATTGATTGGTTATATGGACACATAAATATATTTGTAGTGCAAAGAGTGCAGTTGTCGGTCTTTAATAGAGTGACCAACAATTAACGGATAGTGGATCTTGTGATTAAAGAGTTTAGTTAGTTATTCATGTACCATTAGAGCTTCAAACTATAGGTCCATGAGGTCTCCTTGATAGGTCAGTGGGTTCAAATTGAGAATCAGATTTTGGGTTGATTTGAAATATTCAAATTAACAAGAGGAAATTCAATTATATGTGATATAATTGATATGATGTATTAGATACTTTAATTGGAGGAATTAATATAAATATGATTTATATTAAATACCGTAAAATAGAAAAAGAACTATGGTTTATATGTTTCATATGATGAAATATTAAAACTATAGGTTATAAATAGAATATGATAAATTGGTTATCATATTTATTTATAATATATTAATTATATGATAATTAATTCTTTTTCTTTAATAATCGTTTTGAGTGGGAGGTTATTGGAAGTTTTATGGTAACTGTGAGATAAAAGGAAAATTATTTTCCAAAATTAGATGGTTGATTCATTTGGAAAAAAAATCTCACGAAAAAGGCTATCAAGTAAAAAGTATTTTTACTAAGCGATAGCGTTGAGAGCATACACAATCGAGCTACGAGTTGACTATGCGATAGTTATTCGTTGATTGTTGCTACACAATCGAGTAGTAAAGTCTATACGATAGGCTTCCGTTTTCTAAATGATCTAGTACATCGTCTATACGATAGACAGTCTTCATCTCCCACTTGCTCGATCATCTACCTCTTGCTTTCCTCAATCCAAGATCATACAGAGCCCACAACTTCTGGATTCTCACACCAAGAATACCAAGGTAATACTTGTGGTGGTGTTCTTGTTCAGTTCGTGGTTTGAGTTGGACTAAATTAGGGTCGAGGCTCATTTAGACGTTCGTGGAGGTGATGTTCTGCTCGTTGCGTTCGAGTGCTGCTTTGGACGCAATTGAAACTGATCGAGGGATACTTGAAGAAGAGTTCTTCAAAGGTTTGAATACTCTATCCCTTGTGTTTTTCTTATATGTAGCATGCTGTAATGTCTGTTTATGCATAATTTGTTCGTTTTCGTTTAAGACTGTAATGGTTTTTGTGTTCATTCTAAATGGGATTTGGAACGATCCACTTCCGCTGCTCAAAGGATCTCTGTTTTGATTTCCTTCAATTATATTAAATGCCATAAAATAGAGAAAAGAAACTATAGTTTATATTGTATGTGATACAATATTAAAACTATGAGTTATATGTTATATGTGATATAACATATAATTTAATATAAATATAATATGATAAATTAGTTATCATATTTATTTATTTATATTATTATTATTTGAATAATAAGGAAGGGAGTTACAACTCCCTTCCCCATCTTTTCTCTCCACCTACTTTAATGGGTGGTTATGTTTTCTTATGGAAAGAGGATTAAAAAGAAAAATAGTTTTTTTTTTCTTTTTTGGCTGTACGAACGTTGTTGTTGTTGGACAATTGAGTATTTTTTAGAGAAGTGTTTTATGATCTTGTGTTCTTGAGAGAAATCTCAATCCTCCTTCTCCACCTAAACTTTCTCTCAAACCACAATAGTCAGAGCCCACCACTCCTGGGTTCTCACCCCGAGAATACCAAGGACTTCATTGTTGTTATGTCTGGTTTTAGTTCAAGGTTTCGTTGAAGAAGGTATTCAAGAGGTTCGTCACTGTTTGAGGGATTTGTGAAGAAAGGTTCTTCAAAGGTGATATTTCCTGAACTTATTTCTTGTAAAAGCATGTTGTAATTTAACTTTAAATGCATATTTATTGTATGTTTACTATAAACTTTACATTCGATAATTTATGAAATTTGGTCAATCCGCTTCTGCTCAAGGTTCTCCTCACACGATTTCCTTCATAGTCAACTCAACAAGCCTACCATTTTGGGGATTTGATTGAGTGGAGAGCTGGGAACACAACTATACAAGGTGGAATTCACTCCTTCCCGTCTTTAAGAAAAGTAGATAAATTGCTTTCTTAATAGTTGATTCCAGGTCTTGAATATTGAGTCCTCAACCTCTCACTGGTTTGAGAGATGTTAGTTTATAGTTGGACTATAAACTGTTTGTTCATTAAAGGGATCAGTGATACTTAAGGAGTTAGATGTTGAAGGAACCTAGTTAAAGGTCCTTAAGCGAAAATGGATCGTCCCAATTTCCAAAATTTACAGAATATAGAATTTTATAAAGAAGAAAAAAAGATATGCATTTAGTTCAGAAACTTACAGCATGCTCAAAATCACAGAAAAATATAAAAATGGGTTCATAAACCCTTACCTTTGAAGATCTAATCTTCCCTGGAAAATTCTTCGATCTCCAATTGGGCACCATTGCAAAGGAAACCTTGGTATTCTCTAGATAAAGAGGGAAAAATTAGAGAGAGTTGAGAGGAGGAGAAATCAGAAGATTACAGAATAAACGTCTTCTGTTAAAAAACTCAATGTGGAAGAAGAAAACAACCGTTCTGTTCCAGCCCAACTTCCCACTAATCGTTCTGTTCAAAATAAATTAAATTTATTTATTTATTTTAGTAAAATATTTAATATATATTTATATAATAACTACCTTGCTATATAATATATATATATAACTATATGTTATATCAAATATAACATATAGCCTATAGTTTCTATATTGTATCAAATACAATATAACCTATAGTTTTTATTCTCTCATCAATGACATTTAATATAAATCTCATTTATATTAAATTTAATTATATGAATCCAATTCATATAATTAATATTTGAATCATATTCAAATATTTATATCCTCTCAAATATATTTTATATTATAGTGTATCAAATACATTATAATAATTATATCATATATAATTAAAATTAAATTAATTATATATAATTAATTTCCTCAATTAATTTGAACAATTCAAATTAAGTCAAAAACTGATTCTCATTTATTCTCGTTGAGCTACCGATGGGACCTCATGAACCTGTAGCTTGAAACTCCAACTGTACGCGAATAATTAATTAAACTCTTTAATTAAATTATTCATTATTTGTTAACTATCGGGCATTCCACTAAAGATCGACAGTTGCACTCTTCGCACTATAGATATACTTTTGTGTCCATTGGATATAACTAGTCAATAGTACGATGACCTTTCACAAATTGCTCGTAAGTACAGTTAGACCAAAATTACCGGTGTGTCCTTGTAGTTACATCTAACTTCTTAAGTACCACAGATCCTTCTAATGGACAATAAACCATAGTTCAACTATGATCAAACCCCTCTCGGGCCAGGAGAGGGTGTGTGGCGCCACATTGCTCAATCTCTAAAATTAGCCCTCAAGGGAGCAATTTGTCTACTTGCCCCAACGTTGAGGAAGGAGTGAATTCCTTCTTGTGTAGATGTGTTCCCAACTCCCCAATCAGATGAATCTTTAAAATGGTAGGCCTATTGAGTCGGCGATCTGGCCACTCTCACCCATACAAATCAAAGGACTGCCTTCATAGGCAGGAGTTCACAACTCACTCAAGATTCAGGTCATGTTACCTATGGTCATTTTGATGAAATGTAAGTCTCTATTATGAACGACGTTATATAATGAGACTAAACAATTCATGGTTCGGTCTTATATAAACCCTTTTGTATAGAATATCCTCACTCACATGTCTCTACATGAATGATCAGGATCAGATCATTTGTAGTACTTTACAACGATTGTAACATCTACAAAACAAGTCAAATTCGTAGTGTCACCATGATAAGGTATTTAGTCTTATCCGTCTACTACAAACCATTTAGATTATCACTTAAACATGATTCGCCCGTATGTCTCTACATATATGTTCAAGCAACAAAATAACCTTGAATCTTAGTTTATTGGTTTGTGGTTAATGCAACTAAAATTGAAATAAAACATCATATATTTTATTAAATAAATAAGATGTTTGTACATTACAATTACAAACTATAAGACACTACAAGATTTAGGGCATCAACCCCAACAGATGTAACTATAGGGGTAATGACCCAGCTGTAGTTATGAGTGATTTGTGAAGGGATGACTCACTATTGAGTAGTTATGTCTGCAGACAAAAAAATATATCTACAGTGTGAAGAGTGCAATTATTGGCCTTTTAGTGGAGTGTCTGATAGTTAATGAATATTGATTAATTTAATTAAAGAGTTAAATTAATTAAACATATATCATTTGAGCTTCTAATATATAGGTTCAGAAGGTCCCCTTATTAGCTCACTAAAGGAAAAGATGAATGATTTGAATTGTTCAAATCAATTGATGGAATAACATATCTGTAACACCCCGATTTATTTTGTAGTTAAAGCTTTAATTTATTTTGTAATTAAGCTTTAATTTATGTTGGACTACTTGGATAAATCAGAATTTGGGATTTATGTATTTGGCCAAGTTAAAATACAATTTAATTATTCGGAATTAAGTAAGTTTTAATTTGGCTTGCATTTGGAGATTTGATTATCTATGGAGATAATTAAATTTGTTTGTTGGAGTTTTAAATAGAAGTATATATATATTTGGAAGAGGAATGGGGAATTTGGAATTTAAAAAGGAAAAGGAAAGGGTTTTAAGTTATATTTATATTTACATGTGGGAAAGGAAAAAAAAAAAGAAAAGAAATTGGTTTTTTTTTTCTCTCCCCTCCTTAGCCGCGTAGACCCGCAGACCTCCCCTCCCCCCCCCCCCCCCCCCCCATTTTCGTTTTCATTTTTTTCTTTTCTTCTTCTTTAAGAATCGTTGCCCTAGTCGCCACCGCTGCTCATTCTCAAGCCGGAGTCACCGACAATTGGAGTCCTCGGCCTCACCACGTGTTCCTTGCTCGGATATGAGAACTCAACCCGATGCGCCACCGTCAGCCATCTCGTTTGGTTTTCGTCGAAGCGCCACTGCTCTCTCTCACTGCAAGCTTGCACGATTCTAGTAACCTTCGAGCCACATGCACCGAAGTTTGCTAGCCACGCCATTTGTCCTTCCGCGCGTTTGGTAGTACTGTCGTTCGCCCACAACAGCCCTTCGCCAGCAGTTCTCGCCTAACCACCCTAGCCTACGATCGAAGCAGCCGCTCGTTTTAGTCAGCGCTGGACTGAGTTTCGTCGTCGTTTCGGTTAGCCACCATTGAGTTCCCCGACCGCCATTGCCTATTCTTGTTAAAATTTTGAGTTTGGGTAAGAGTTGGTTTATTTTGGGCAAGAATTAGGGTTTTCAAGATTTTTGGGGTGTTACTTTGTGTTGGAAGCAATTTTGGTTAATACCCATTGTGTGGACTTTCAGGATTAGGGTTTTGGAAGATTTTGGGGCGTTGCTATCAAGGAAGATGCCATTCTTTTCGATGGAAAATTTTTGGAGTTGGGTAAGTTTTGTGTAAGTTGGTTGGTTATTCTTTGGACTTAGACCCCGAGGACTTATTTAATTTGGACTCACTTTTTAGGCTGTAGTTGCTAAACTAAACTTGTGGTTAATGTCATAGGACTGATTCGAGTTTTATCCAAGGGTTTTAAGGAATTATTTGTGCGGACTTTTATGACCAAGTTGAGGTAAGTGGTACTATTACCGGTGCCTTCATGTCAGGCGACCTAGATTAGATTTATAAAGTTAATTAACGAACTTTAGAAGCATGATTTTGTCATTGTGATATATTTATTGCATGATACTTATGAGTATTATGTGTTTGAATTTCTAATCAGTACTGAAATTATATATGTGATGCATGATACGACCAATAGGACAGCTTACCGTCTCGCCTTGACGCATGTTTTATTTCAGAGGACCGACGGGTCTAGTTTCATGTTTGATGGTGCGCTTACAGGCCGCTAGACATGCGTGAATCGACAGGTTCACGTTTATGTTATTTTTCCATGTTTGATGGTGTGCCTACGGGCCGCAAGACATGCGTGAGTCGATAGGTTCACGTTCATGTTATTTTTCCATATTTAATGGTATGCCTACGGACCGCTAGACATGCGTGAATCGACAGGTTCACGTTCATGTTATTTTTCTATGTTTGATGGTGTGCCATCAGGCCACTAGACATGCAAGTCAAAGCAAGACAGTACGTTTTTTTGGTTTCTTTTCATCATCTAAGATAGATGTAGTTATTTGAGCCACGGGTCATCATTCTTTGCTCGTGGATGCATAGCCTGATCCTAGTAATGGGATCACTTACTGAGTATTTTATACTCAACCTTTATCTTTATTTTTTTTAAGGTAAGGGCAAGGATACTCGGGTGACTGACAAGAGAATCCATAACAATGCCAAAGGAACTAGAATCGCTTCTGCATTTGAACCTTTATGTTTTCTCACATTTTTATTTTATTTTATTTTATTTATTTATTTTATTATTTACTTCATGTTAAGGGGTACCCGGGTCAAACGATTTAAAATCTTGAAATAATGGCAGAATAGTTTCTTATACACTTAAGCAGTCCAAAATCATGTTATTTTATTTTATTTTCCTCAATGTGAATATTTATGCATGCATACAGTAACGATTCCCGTTTTAGTTGTCCTAAGAAGTGGGGTTGTTACAGTTGGTATCAGAGCCCGTGTTTTGGGTTCTGTAGACTAACTTACATAGTTTCTTTTGGCCTATAATGGATTCTTTGTCGTTGCCAGGTATGTCCCTTATAAAAAGTATCTAGAATAATATGCACCCGAGTATGTAGCATTTATGATTGCATTTGATGTGTTTTACTGGTAAGGAAAGTAGTTAAGAGGTGGTTGCGAACAATTGTTAGGAAATGGTACGTGTTAGGGGAAGAGGTAGTTATAGGGTTACCGGAAGGGGGCGCATTCCCGAAGAGTAGAATCCGACAGTTCAAGATCAAGATCCTCATGATGAGGATCCACAAATTCAAGATTCATAAGTTCAAGACCCTCCAGTATCAGAGGATTCCTTGCCGCCTAGGGACCTCTCAGGGTTAGGGTGGCAGCGAACCCAGACACGTAGTAGAGCCCAACACACAGCCACGCCACCACAGACGCAGGCCACCCCAGTCGTTCCATCGGAGTTTACCGATTGGGCAACTGCTATTGGGGAAATAGTCACATCGACTGTGTTAAGTAAAGTAAAGGATATGCCGGATGGAACGGGTGGTTTTGTTATTTACAATGACGCTTCCGGGAGAGGTTTGGGGTGCATATTGATGCAGCAAGGTAAGGTTGTTCCTTATTCCTCTCGTCAGTTAAAGAACCATAAACGAAACTATCCCACACACGTTTGGAATTGGCAGCCGTGGTTTTTGCTTTAAAAATTTGGAGGCACTACTTGTACGGTTAGAAGATATAGATTTTCACGGACCACATGAGTTTAAAATACTTCTTCACTTAGAAGGAGTTAAACATGAGGCAGAGTAGGAGGTTGGAACTAGTGAAAGACTATGATTGTGAGATTCTGTACCACCCAGGGAAGGCAAATGTAATGACGGATGCTCTAAATAGGAAGGTAGCCCATTCAACAGCCCTTATCATCAAACAGACCCAGTTATGTAAGGACCTGGAGCGGGCCGAGATAGCAGTGGTGGTAAGGGAGGTCTCTGCGCAGTTAGCACAGTTATCAGTACAACCGAGTTTGAGGCAGAGAATCATTGATGCTTAACGCAGTGATCCTTACCTAGTTGAGATAGTGCAACAAGTGAACACAGGGTAGGTGATGCTTTATTTTATGTAATGGAAATATGGATGATATGCGTTGATGGAATTGCGTTGTGCACTCAAGTTTCCCTAGCGGAAGTCAAGTGTAAATTCCACTGAGTTTCCTAGTAAGTCCAGGGTCGAACACAGGGACTTGTGAAAATAGTTGTGTTGGTGATTTTTATGAAGACTTGCGGTAACCAGTTAAATAAATAAATCGTTGGGTTTGTTGTTTGCGTTGATGAAAATAAATAACGAACGCGGCAGAGTTGAAAAGAGTTGGTAAATGGGAAATACGATGAATATGTGGAGAACAGATTGAGAAAAGTTTCGGCTAACACTCCCTAGAATGCGTTCATGTTTTGCGATCATGCAACATGCATACAATAGTAAACCAACTCTCAGTGTGAATGCTATGGCTTCTAAGGCTAGAACGCATGCGATAAATATGCGATAAGTCTATAGGGTTTACACATAAACCTCTATCTCTATTTATGCGATGACAACATGGCATTCACACAAATATGCGACCACATAATATCATTCTCATTCTTAGGATGCATGCGATGCAAGTTGACAAACAGAGCTTATCTCTAAGTCCCTATCTCTTGTTTATGCAAGCCTAATCTTGCTATTTCGAGTCCAGATTCTAACTTAGCTCTCTCGAGACATTAGGTTCTTTCTTTAGATTCTCTCTCGAGTAACTCTAAAGGGTATTTTGCACAGCATAAAACAAGACAATCGCAAGCAATGAACTTCCTAGGTCATGTTAGCTTAGTTCTTCTCAACCCATTCAACTAGTTTAGCTACTCATGCGTATTAAGAGAGTGAGCAGATGTAGAAATAGAACTTCCATTGAATAGATATGAGATTTACTACAAAATAACAATGCAAGTATAGTAAAGAGCCTGGTAGCCATTTCTTGCTGCCATGCGTTTACACTGTTTCTACTCATGCTCTAAAGATATTCTCGCTCTCGCGAGAGTCGGCCTGCTCTCTGCTCTTATGCCCCAAGGTTCTCTCTCGAGCTACCCTGGGCGATCTCTGGCGCCACCACTCTTCTCTTGCTCCGCCGTAAAATGGAAAAGAAAACTATGAATAGAAGCAACTGGTGAACTTGTTAACTTATCAACCCCTTTTCTGAAGAATGCACTTGGTATTTATAGGGCATCAATGGTGAAAGGCGGCTTCTCTCTCCCGATTGTACAGATAGGACAACTTTAATTCCTGATTGACGCGCTGAATGATTGTCATCGATAAAGCTGAGTGTACTTCGTGACCTTTATCGGATGTCAACTTAATTTGGATTCGACTGTCATTAGCTTTTGTTCTCATCGCTCTTAATTATCCTTTCACCCGTATGCGCCCACCATGTTGCGCTGACCAAGTTGTGGCGATCCTTCTCAGGCGAATGTTTGCGAGCACAATCAACGCAAAGTCTTGCGGTAAAGTTGTGCCAGACCGATAATTTCCTATGATCTCAATCTTGCATTCCATTAACACATATTCTACATAAAAATACAAAAATCAATAGTTCTAATGCATTTAACACATGAGATCGCAATATTATAGAATTTATGCTTAATGGAAGTAATTTAACAATTTTATCAACGCACTCCAACATTGTTTAGTAACTTACCGATTGGGCAACTGCTATTAGGGAAGCAGTCACATCAACCGTGTTAAGTAAAGTGAAGGACATGCCGGATGGAAAGGGTGGTTTTGTTATTTACAGTGACGCCTCCAAGAAAGGTTTGGGGTGCGTATTGATGCAGCAAGGTAAGGTAGTTGTTATGCCTCTCGTTAGTTAAAGAATCATGAACGGAATTATCCCACACATAATTTGGAATTGGCAACCGTGGTTTTTGCTTTAAAAATCTGGAGGCACTACTTGTACGGCTAGAAGATATAGATTTTCACGGACCACAAGAGTTTAAAATACCTTTTCACTCAGAAGGAGTTAAACATGAGGCAGCGTAAGTGGTTGGAGCTAGTGAAAGACTATGATTGTGAGATTCTGTACCACCCAGGGAAGGCAAATGTAATGACGGATGCTCTAAGTAGAAAGGTAGCCCATTCAACAGCCCTTATCACCAGACAGACCTGGTTATGTAAGGACTTGGAGCGGGCCAAGATAGCAGTGGTGGTAGGGGAGGTCTCTATGCAGTTAGCACAGTTATCGGTACAACCGAGCTTGAGGCAGAGAATAATTGATGCTTAACGCAGTGATCCTTACCTAGTTGACGTAGCGCAATAGGTGAACGTAGGGTAGGGTGGTGAGTTCTCCATGTCCGCAGATAATGGTCTTACTTTTCGGAGACACTTATGTGTACCAGCAGACGGTGACCTCAAGAATGATCTGTTATGGGAGGCTCATAACTCCCCATTTCAATACATCCTGGCATTACCAAAATGTACCAGGACCTAAAACATTGTTACTGGTAGAATAACATGAAAGTGGAAATAGCAGAGTTTGTCAGTAAGTGCTTGGTGTGGTAGCAAGTGAAGGCCCCAAGACAAAAGCCAGCAGGCTTGTTGCAACCTTTGAGCATACCAGAATGGAAGTGGGAGAAAATCTCAATGGACTTCATTGTGGGGTTGTCGCGAACCGTGAAGGGTTTTACAGTGATTTGGTTTATAGTGGACAGACTCACCAAGCTAGCACATTTCATTCTAGGGAAGCCTACATATTCAGTGAGCAGGTGGGCACAGTTGTAGGATTGTATCAACAGCAGCGGAAGCACAAGGATCATCTAAGCACTCAAATTCACTAATTTTGGCAACAAATAAAGCATGCTTTTGCAGAAACAAGTGAGTTTCAAGACATACCTCTTGTAAAACTTTTTCAAAGCTCCTTCACCCGCTGTTATCTTCTCCAAATCTTGTTGTAGACCACCTCAAGATCTTCCCCACTATTCTCTTTGTGCTCTAGATTGAGTTGTGGGACTCAAAACAAGCTTGAATCAAGGTAGAAGGAGAAATGCTCACTGCAGAAAATCAGTTAAAGAACTCTTTCTTCAAACCAATTTTTCTCTCAAAATCTCTATAGATTGCATGCCCGATTTTCACTCCAGTTTTTTCATTATATTGCAAATCAACATGCAAAGAGAATAGTTGCATGAGTTGCAACTCATGCTTAGAGAAGACAAGGCAAAGATAATGCCATTTGAGTGAGTCACTTAGGTGATGGATAATGGAAAAATCTTTTTTTCCATTTTGTGTGTTTTTGGTTTTTACTTTTCCAATTTTATCTAAAAATCAAAATTTAATTTTAGAAATGAAAAAAAAATTAATTTCATAAATTAATTATTAAATAAAACTTAATTAATTTAATATCAAATATTAAATTAATTTTAACACATATACATCTTTATATAT
>NC_052349.1:25622205-25647784 GCF_009727055.1 Benincasa hispida | reverse complement strand
AATTTGAACTATTCAAATTAACTTATCACGCTAATTTATTACGAGCTAGTAAAGGGACCTCGCGGACCTACAAATCATAGACTCCAACGATCCAAGATTAATTGGCTAAACTCATTAGACCAAATTAATCCCCATTCGTTAACTAATGGGTCACTCCACTAAAGTCCATAGTTGCACTCCCCTCACTATAGATATATTATGTCCACATGATTTAACCATAATCAGCAAGTCGATCCTTCACAAGTTGTTTGTAATAACGGATGGGTCAAATATCTGTTTTACCCTCGAGATTATGTCTTATTCCTCAAGTCCCTACTGATCCTCTAATGAACAACTGGTTTGTGATCCAATCATTAAACCAAACTCTCTCAGTCCAGTAAGGGGGTGGGGCCCCTTGTTCAAGACCTGGATTTAGTACTTGAAAGAACAACCTTTCTCCTATCCCTAGATCGGGTAGGCATGAACTCCGTCTTACACCCTATGTTCACAGCTATCTATTTGGTCTTACCCCTGAAATGGGAGTCTTATTGAGCCGACGTTGTTGTGCCAACCCTCAATTATGCGAATCTAAGGGCAATAAACTGGAGTACATAGTTAGCTCAGGATTAAGATCAAGTTACCTAGGTCATCTAGATGAAATAGTTAGTCTTAAACAGTAAACAACGTTATAAAGTAAGAGTGACTTATTTCTTGGTCTTGATCTTATGCAAACTCATTGCATAGGACGCCCCTACTCCTCAGTCATAACATGTACGAATTAGGATCACATCGTATGTAGCACTTTACAACTCTTTGTAACAACTACAGAGTAGGCCGTATCCAATGGTGTTACCAGAATAAGGTACCCAACCTTATTCATGTACCATAGATCATTTTGACTATTTACTCGAATATGATCCACTCTTATGTCTCCACATAAAGTTCAAGTACTCATGCAATAGTCATGATTCTTTGTTTATTGGATTTAGTCTTTCATACAATTTATGAGATCAATAACAAGTATATTGATAATAGAAAATGTTTATCATTTTACAAATTGCGAGTTTTTAGGACATAAAACCTAACAACAGTTGTTTATGAAAGAGGTGGTAAGGTTGCACGGGATGTCGGTGTCTATCGTGTCTGATAGGGACCCTCGATTTACCTCCAGCTTTTGGAAGAGTTTTCAGACAGCATTGGGTACTCGTTTGGATTTCAATACGGCTTTTCACCCACAATCTAACGGTCAAACAGAGCATTTAAACTAGACACTAGAGTATATGTTACGTGCTTGTGCGTTAGAGTTTATAGGGAGTTGGGACTCTCACCTGCATTTGATAGAGTTTTATTATAATAATAATTATCAGGCAGTCGTTTGAGGCTCTTTATGGGAATAGTTGTAGGTCACCCGTATGCTAGGATGAAGTTGGTGAACGAAAATTGCTAGAATTTGAGTTAGTACAAACCACGAATGAGGTGATACAGAAGATTAGGGCCCGAATGTTGACGGCTCAGAGTAGGCAGACGAGTTACGCTAATGTTAGGCAAAAAGATTTGGGGTTTAAGGTAGGTGAAAAAGTGTTTATGAAAGTGCCACCTATGAAAGGGGTGTTTAGATTTGGCAAGAAGGGTAAGTTGAACCCTCGGTTCATCGGGCCATTTGAGATCCTAGAATGGATTGGTTCTGTAGCCTACTGGCTGGCCTTGCCCCCATCCCTTTCTACAGTTCACAATGTTTTTTATGTTTCCATGTTGAGGAAGTACGTAGCAAACTCATCTCATATTGTGGATTATGAGTCTTTGCATTTGAATGAGAACCTGAGCTACAAAGAGAAGCCCATTCAAATATTGGCCAGGGAAGTGAAAGTTTTGCGCAACAAGGAGATAGTGTTGGTGAAGGTCCTTTGGCAGAATCATCAGTTCGAGGAAGCAACGTGGGAGCGTGAGGATGACGTGAGGGCGCATTATCCCAAAATTTTTCAGGATTAGGACTTTCGAGGACAAAAGTTTCTTAAGGGGGTAGAATGTAACACCCCAATCTATTTTGTAGTTAAAGCTTTAATTTATTTTGTATTAAGCTTTAATTTATGTTGGACTACTTGGATAAATCAGAATCTGGGATTTATGTATTTGGCCAAGTTAAAATACATTTTAATTATTCAAAATTAATTAAGTTTTAATTTGGCTTGCATTTGGAGATTTGATTATCTATGGAGATAATTAAATTTGTTTGTTGGGAGTTTTAAAAGAATATATATATATATATATAATATTAATATATATATATTATAATATATATAATGTAGTATGTATATATATATATATATGTATGTATGTATATTATTATATGTATGTATGTATATATATATGTATGTATGTATATATAATGGAAGAGGAATGGGAATTTGAATTTAAAAAGGAAAAGGAAGGGTTTTAAGTTATATTTATATTTACATGTGGGAAAGGAAAAAAAAATTGTTTTTTTTCTCTCTCTCCCTCAGCCGTGCAGACTCGCAAACCCCCCCCCCTCGCGTTTTTGTTTTCACTTTTTTCTTCTTCTGTGTTCAAAAACCTCTGCCCTAGTCGTCGTCGCTGCCCACCCTCAAGCCGGAGTCACCACCCGTCGGAGTCCTCAGCCTCGCCATGCATTCCTTGCTCGGAACTAAGTGACTCGACCTGATGCCACTTCAACCATCTCATCAACAGGTTCACGTTCATGTTATTTTTCCATGTTTGACGGTGTGCCTACGGGCCGCTAGACATGCGTAAATCGACATATTTACGTTCATGTTATTTTTTCATGTTTGACGGTGTACCTACAGGCCGCAAGACATGCGTGAGTCGACAGGTTCACGTTCATGTTATTTTTCCATGTTTAACGGTGTGCCTACGGGCCGCTAGACATGCGTGAATCGACAGGTTTACGTTCATGTTATTTTTCCATGTTTGATGGTGTGCCATCAGGCCACTAGACATGCAAGTCAAGGCAAGACAATACGTCTTTTGGTTTCTTTTCATCATCTAAGATAGATGTAGTTGTTTGAGCCACGGGTCATCATTCTCTGCTCGTGGATGCATAGCCCGATCCTAGTAATGAGATCACTTACTGAGTATTTTATACTTAATCTTTATCTTTATTTTTTTTAAGGTAAAAGCAAGGATACTCGAGTGACTGACAAGAGAATCCGTAACAGTGCCAAAGGAACTAGAATCACTTCTGCATTTGAACCTTGATGTTTTCTCAAATTTTTATTTTATTTTATTTATTTTTTTCTTTTATTATTTACTTCATGTTAAGAGTTACCCAGGTCAAACGATTTAAAATCTTGAAATAATGGCAGAATAGTTTCTTATACACTTAAGCAGTCCAAAATCATGTTAATTTATTTTATTTTTCTCAATGTGAATATTTATGCATGTATACAGTAACAATTCTCATTTTAGTTGTCCTAAGAAGTGGGGTTGTTACAGTTGGTATCAGAGCCCCTGTTTTGGGTTCTGTAGACCGACTTACTATGTAAGTCTAGGTTGTTCCTTTTGGCCTATAATGGATTTTTTGTTATTGCCATCTCAGTTAATTCAGTGGAATAGTTCTACTAGTTGGTAACGAAAAGCTCATCTCAATTAAAGTGGTGGGAGGCATTAAAATGTTTTTATTTATGCTGAATATGATACTATTATCACCATAAGAGAAATTCAATTTCTCCAAACTTTATTATTAAATAATTCATAGAGTACGAATGGTTTTAGTGATAAAGTATGTTTCAAAAATTAATTTGAAAATATGTTCAGCTTTAAATAAATACATTTTTAAGTGCTAAAGGTCAACACATTTGCATAATAAATTGAGAGAGTATAAGGATTAATGAATCTACAAAGAAAGACAAATTCTATTCTCATAAAGGGGTACATGTCTTTGGCTTTTAAATGACTGTTGCAGGTAATTCTCAAATAATTAGAGTTAAATTATTATTACTTGTCAAAAGTCTTGCTTCTCATGCAGGTGTTAATAAAACCTTATTGAATAAGGTTACTTGGCCAAAGTTGGACTTTTTTATTTTTGACCCAGGTGGCCTTGTGATTGAAAGCATAAAATTGACTTCATAAATAAGTCATTAATATGATTGATGAGTATTTATAAATAAATGTATCTTATGCAATCTAAGTATTATTTTCTTTGAAGTGTTCAAAAGAAATAGACTAAAGTTTTAGTCAGTTAAGCAAGCATAGTGACATTACGATAAGATCATAATGATTAGTGTAGGATATTTGTTGTACTAAGCCTCATTGATAGAGATGAGATGAGATCTCAACTTCGAGCATTAGATATAATTTGGATGAAATTGTGTTGTAGTAGGAGAAATGTGGCCTTGTTGAACTTAGTACTTTTTAAGTTCTTTGTTAAACGTAGTCCTTATCTTTTAAAAGTACACTGATGTATGACTCCACTAAGGATATGCAATGGAGATTACAATTTTGAACGTTATTTCCTCCACAAAATGTTTGCAAAACAATGTTGGATTATGAAAGTATTGTAAAACTAGTTTATGATATTTCAGTTTTTGGGTAAGTTGAGATACTTGTGTCAAAACAAACTCTTGGTGAAATAAATGTTCAAAAGTATGCCTAGATGTAAGTAGTCCTTGTGGAGTTTAAAAATGACCTTTTAGTCCAAAATAAAATGATATATTTGTGTGACAAATATTAATTCATTTGAAAGGTTAAAGGTTGCAGACCTGTAAAAGGGTCCAACTATGTTGATGAATTAGTTCCAAATAAAACCACTTAATAGTTAACTAGTGTTGTTAACCATTTATTTTCATTTGAACATCAATTTCTAATTGTCAAATGGATAAATATTCATCATAGTGGAAGAGTTGTGAGATAACTCAACCTTTGCAAAGGTTTACTTGAAGTTTTCATTATAATATGAGAAGACAAAATGAAAACTTATAAACTATATAGTAGTGGGAGAGTTATGTGATGACTCAATCTTTCTTGTGACTTATTGGAAGTTAAGGCTGTCATACTGGATGACAATAGTTGACAAAGAGAAATTTTGTTAAAGTCATAAATTTGAGATAAAGTAGTGTATTTTATCTCAATCAGATTTTTGTAGATTTTCATTGATGGGGTTAAACTCAAAGGATATGAATGGATTTAGAAAATGAAAACTTGAAAGCGGTGAAAACCAACGCTAGAACTGTTGGATTAAAATGGACGGTAAATCCATTTTCTAACTAGTTTTCTATAACATAGTCTTTATATATTATTTGATTCATTGTTGCATATGAGATATGTAAAAATAAATAACTTCTTATATGAAAAGGAGTTCAATGCATCTACACAATTTCAAGAAATTTTTTTTCAAAGATTGATTTGCAAAAGGATCGTAAAATTGTGATGTTCATTTGAGAAATAAATTTATTGAGATCTTTGAGAATAAAGGTTTGATATAGTATCATAACCAATGACTTTGAACGATGGCAATATTCTTGTATAGACAAGAAAATGAAACATGGGTATTTATCTATTTTTATTTATACTTGCTCATTATGAGTGAAGTCAATATAAAAGTTGACCGTTTAACCAATTTCAAATAGTTGATTTGAAATGTTTCTGTATATTAAAAGTTCACGTACAGATGTGAGGATATGATGCTAAATTTGTTTAATGATCGATGTAATTGCTTAAGATGGAATGGTATTGTGCCATTCGTTGAAATATCTAAGTGAAAAGTATTTGGATCTCCTCGGCTCCTGCGAGAGCATTTTTTTCGCCCAATCGCTCTACCACGGACTGGTTGGAAAAATTTGAAGGTTAGCCATTTTATTGATGGGGGGGAGGTGGAATGTCTTTAGAATCAATGGGGTATTCTTTGAGGATAGAAAGGTGATCTTATCGATTCCTATTTGTTACACGCTGCAGCCAGACAGATGGATTTGGCATTTTTCCAAGAGCGGGTTATTTAGTACAAAAAGTGCTTATAAACTATTTATTAACAACTCTATTGAAGCCTCAACGGTGGAAGAATCTATGGAAATTATCTATCCCTAATAAGATCAAGATTTTCCTCTGGAAAGTGTTTCACAACCTTTTACCCACCAATCAAAATTATGTGCTAAGAGTGTTCATTCTCGCGCTTGGTGTGACTTGTGGCCGCTTGATATGAATCTATTGATCACGTATTAATCTCTTGTATAAGGGCTAAAAAGCTGTGGAAAAATTTTATTACCTGAGGATTGGACCGATTTAATGAAAGTGGGTTGCTCTGTTGTCTTTTTTGCCTGGGGGAAGTTTAGCATAATCATCTGCGTCTTGAGCTTTTCTGGTGTTGGGCCCTATTGACTGACCGGAATAACAGAGTGCACTCGATTTCGATTGCTGAGATCTCCATCGGAGCAGATTGGATTTCAGCGTACTTGTCTACTTTTTGTGAAGCCCAAATCCGGAGAAACCCCACGGTCGACAATCCAATTCTTCAGCCGTGACTAGAATGGCTCACTCGCCGGCTGGGGAAAGTGTCATCAGATGGATGCCACCTGCGATTGGGTAGTTTAAGCTTAATGTTGATACAGCGTGTTGACCTGATTCGATGAGGACTGGGATTGGTGCGATCATCAGAGGTTCGAATGGGGAGGTGGTGGTGGTTGCTACCAATTGCCTACCAAATGGTGTTGGAGTGACTGAATCTGAAGCTTTAGCCCTTCTGTTTGGGGTAAAATTGACTTATAATGTGGGTTTGCGTAGGCTGAGGCTGGGTTGAACTCACTCATTGGAGGCATTCTTGAAGAGATCAATTCGTGGATGGGCAATCAAGTAGCCCATGAACTGGCTTCTTGGGCCTGGGCTTAGGAGAGAAGTGTAGAATGACAGCATGATTTGCCTCATTGGTTCACACCTTTTATTATTGTTGATTTTTCACTTTGTAACACTCATTCCTTAGCTATTTGTTCACGGAGTATCTCTTTTTATCTAGAAAAAAAAAATATTGTAGTGATGTTCCCTTATTTAGGTTGAAATTTGATGGAATTACATAGGGTATGTTCTCTTTTCTCTAGAAAAAGAAAAAAAAAACTTTCAACTTCAACTTATATTAATTGAAATAAACTTTATACTATCCATATAAATTTTGCTTCTCCAATCTATATATTGTTAAAAAGAAAAAATCAATAGCTTAGGACTCTAGAATCAAAATTTGATTAACTTGTTAAAAGTTAAAAGTAAAATTTGACTATTTAAACATAAAGGAAAAAAAAAAAAGGTAAAAGTTTATTCTTTTCTTTAACTATCTTTTTCATTAAAAAAAAAAAAAGAGAGAGAGAGAAGGTGCAGCGCACGTGCGAAGTAAAGCGTGTGACGTGAGATGGGATTTTCCTGGTGTGATGCCCCACTACCTAACGATGCGACGCAACAACTTGGTCTAAATGAAGCCACCAGCTTCATCGATCCCGCCACTCGATATTGCAATCTGCAATCATCAGCAATCAAAAAGATCCCATTCAAGAACAATTGAACAGAATTATTTGAAATCCACCAAATTCGATCAAATTATTCCTGTACTTTCCCACAAATTCATCTAAGATTACTTGAAATTAACCGAATTTCCTCTCTCTTCTCTCTCGCTCCTTCATGGACTCGAAGCATTTTGAAATTTGAGAGAGAACTTTCTTTCTGTTTCCTACGTTTTCAACTTTTGTTATGGGTTTTCGGTACCTTATGGTGAGAAGAGGAGGAGCAATTGGATCGTGGCTCTGTATCGTTGTGGTTTTAATTTCTGCGCAAATTCATGTCACAGCCAGATCGGATAAGGAAATTAGGGAGAGATTTTATGGAAACTTGATAAACTCGACGGCTCCGACTTCTGGTGACGGTAGCATTGCCCAAATGTTCGATAAGGTTCTTGAGAAGGAGTTCTCTGAAAATGATCTGCCTGAAGGTTTGGGACTTCAGCTCTCTTTCCTCCTCTCCCAGAACACGGGAATTGAAATTTTCAGCGCTTTGTTTGAACTTAGAAATATTCATTACTTTCTACTGGACCAAGTTAATATGGACTTATGGTCTTGATGATCAGTTTGATTTTGATTATGAGATTTTTCCCATTTCATTTTGCTGCTTCGTGTCCTCTTATTTTCATTGTTTTAAAAGAAAACGTTCATTGTCTCATTTACTACTATCTTTTTTCTTTCTTTCTTTCTTTCTTTCTTTTGGGGTTGAAAAATCGAACAACTTAAATGCAAATTGATAGCCCATTCTTATTTTTATTCAAATAGATCGGCATACAATTCTAACAATTTCGTATCGTTTGGTTGTTATTTGAGAGGGAGTCTGAGTGTTTTGAAGAGAAAGTGAGAATACAAACAGGATAGAAAGAGTATATATAGTAATCGGCAAATACATTGCTTTACAGTGAGAAAACATACAGTGACAGTTTTTTTAACAGTGAGTGTTTACTGCGAGAAGAAAGGATAGATGATAGAAATTACTTGCAACAGGCATTCTTATTGTGTATTGAGATAGAGTAGTCAGCAATACTTTGCAATCAAACAGTGAGATGAGAAGTAATTATGGTCATGCTTCAATAGGGCAGCTTGTGTTTAGTGTGTGTTATCGGGAAAGAATGTGCTGTAAGGAAGTGTATAAAGAGATTCATATGTTCAGATTTTAAGATAAGCACAGGATTATATGTCAAGAGTAGAGTAGCAAGAGGATTTATGAAGAGATTCAAGAGATTGTTGCAAGTCAGAACAAATATGCGTTTGCACATGGTCCCATGGGAGGGAGAGTGTTTTAAGTTCTAATTCAATGATTTAAGACAAGGACAAGCCAATAGATACCTGTTTCTGAGCTTTCAAAATCTTACTCTTAAATTACCCAAAAAGATAATACAAACAGATATCCTTCAACTAATGAACTTGTAGTGGCTTTAGGAAGAAACTAGTACCTGTATTGTTGCAAATTTCAAAGGTGTCAAATGCACATGGACCAACAGAGTGGTGTTTTTGTTGTTCTCTTTAATGTTTTGACTTTTAGCAAGCATCTGATCATTTATATGGTGAATTTTTTTATGTGATTTTTGGATAATTTACCATCATTCAATTGAGTATGCACGATGAATAATAATGCTTGAAAAAGATGAAATTACTCTATTTTTTCGTCATCCCTTGGTTTAGCTTCCTAATTAATATCTCTTTTATTATTATTGTTGTTATTATATATATATGTATATTCCTTTCTAGAAGTGCTCAATTAATATTTGAATTTTCCTTCTACTTTTACTAGGTTCTGGTGGAAGCAGCTTTAATAGCAGTGTTGCTGATCAGGAGGTTGGTTTTATATCCCATGAAATAATTAAAGCTTAGAACTGGTCTACTTTTAAAGTTGTTTTTGGGCTTCTTTTGTCATTTTTCAAAGAATTTCTTTGGTTAATTGTGATGTTTAAGTCAGCCGCATAAGTATATCTTTCCTAAGGTACAGGTTAAGCATTCTTTTTGGTAAGGTACAGGTTAGGCATTCTCTTTGGTAAGGAGGAACCTTTTAAATGATTAGTTTTGCTAGGAAGGTCATTCATATCTCCATGTGGATTGTGTGGGGAGTGTATGTGACGAGATGATGGCAATGTTAGTTTTTCTTTGGGGTGTAGATATCCAGAAAGATATTTTCATCTGGCCTTCAAATTGTTTGATAGGATGTTTCATATAGCAATAGTTATCATGTTTTGGCACTGCTAAACTCGGAATCACATTACTAAATTTCAGTTAAGTTCCCTTCCTCATAAGATTTTGATTAGCTTGTTTGCTAGCCAATAAGTTTTTGATATTATTGTAACTCATCTCTGATAAATTTTTTAAGATTTGTTTGAAGTCTCAAATGTCAGATATTCTTACTTCTTATATCTACAGGCAGAACTGGAGACGGTAGCTAAAATCACACATGAGAAGGGCAAGAAAAATGATAGTCAAAAGGCAAAGTATGGAACTATAAAGTTGCTTTTGTCTTCAGTACTGAATTGCTCTATTAAAGTCGACTGAATCTTTTGGGACATATCACTGTTGGAGTTATTGTTACATGCTCTCAATTCCCGAAATTTCTCACTTACTCTCTTCTGTTATTGGACAGTGGGACAAGAGCATTCCAATTTCAGGATGTTTTTTCTCTGGAAAATGAAGAATCTGATGATGTTACAACGTTGATTGATAAAAAAGTAAGTTTGAAACTTTGAAATGAGTTTTAGTATTTGATACTGTATGGATACTACGACTGACATTCTATATATGTTTTCCTTGTCTTTTTAAATGGTAAATTGTTTATCTTGTATGATTGTAGGACAATGTGTTTGTGATGTCAAACAAGAAGTCAAAGTATCCAGTACTTCAAGTAGATTTGAGGTTAGATTTTATCTTTCTCATTTTGAATTTGCTGCACTAAAATTTTATTTTAGAGTTGTTGAGATATTTTCCATGTTCCATTTATCCCATTCTTGCAGATTGATCTCAGACTTGGTGGTGGTTATTGTTTCTGCCGCAATTGGAGGAATTATCTTTTCTTGTTTAGGGCAACCTGTTAGTACGCAATCTTTTTTTCCTACTTCACTGCCTACTGTATGCAAAAGTAGTATTACAAACTTGTTGGATTATCTGTTAGGTTATTGTGGGCTATCTTCTTGCGGGATCAATCATTGGACCGGGAGGTCTAAAATTCATCAATGAAATGGTGCAGGTCTGTTTCATACATGTAGTAATGCATGTGCTTTGGCTACGTCTATCTGACTTTATGCTATATGCCACATTATCCTCCTGCTGCCATGCTTAAAGGCTTGCTTGTGGAGACCCTTTTTCGCTACATTAAAAGATTCTTCTTCGAATTCTTCTTCGAATTCTTCTTCTTCTTCTTCGAATTCTTCTTCTTCTTCTTCGAATTCTTCTTCTTCTTCTTCTTCTAAAAAAAAAAGAAAAAAATTTACCACTCATTAATTACCACCCTTTCCCTACCTCTTCCTCATTCCTGTGCAAAATTTTAATGTTCCTCACTTTTGCTCATAAACAATGTCTGTAGTTTTATTTGAAATATAAATAAAGGCTATCTTATTTGGAAATGTTTCTAACAAGTCATTACATTCTTGTATATTTGGATGTATCCAATAATAGATGTCTGAAATTCTATCAATGCTTAAAAACAAGGTCTAATCTCAGGTTGAGACAGTGGCACAATTTGGTGTTGTATTTCTTCTTTTTGCTTTAGGACTGGAGTTTTCTTTGACAAAGGTACACTTTTACTTCAAAGTTTTATTTCATTACGCACTAAAATTTTCCCTCTATGTTTTAAAAAACTAGACATATACATAATTTTTTTGTGCAGTTAAAAGTTGTGGGAGCTGTGGCTGTTTTTGGAGGTTTTCTACAGATCATCATATTTATGTTCTTGTGTGGTATCATTGCCATGGTAATATCAAAATCTCTACATTTCATTTCTGGAAGAGTGAGGCTAGACACCTGTGAAGATGTTCATTACCATCTCACTTTTCCCATTTATGCAGTTAAGTGGAGCTAAATTGTCCGAGGGTGTATTTGTTGGTTCATTTCTATCAATGTCATCTACAGCAGTGGTAACTTTTAGGACATTTTCTAACTGCCTTAACCATCTCTTATGCCTTGGCTGACACTAAATCACTGAACAGTGAACACCATGCATGTGGGGTTCTAATTTGCATATTCATTTATTAGGTGGTGAAATTCTTGGTAGAACGGAATAGCAGTAATACTCTTCATGGTCAAGTTACTATTGGAACACTCATCTTACAGGTATTATTTTGCCCCATCTTTCCTATTATGGATCATTTATACTCAGAAATAGCATTTTAGATTGGATAGAGGTCTTGAATTTGTACTGTCTTTATCTATTTATTTATCCTGATGTATTCAGGATTGTGCCGTTGGTTTGTTATTTGCCTTGCTCCCAGTTTTGGGTGGTCACAATGGTCTTATCTTAGGAATGATATCTATGGGAAAGTTGTAAGTTAATCTCCTTGCCTTCAACACATATGGTTTTTATATATTTCTGGCTTTGCTTGATAATCCTGTGCTTTCTTATAGATGTTGAGTGCTTATGATGTGCCCTGTTTACAGGCTACTGGTGTTGTCAGTATATCTCACAGCCGCATCTATTTTGTCATGGTCATTTGTTCCCCGCTTTCTTAAGTTGATGATGCAGCTGTCGTCTCAAGTGAGTCATTAAGCTGGGTTCTTTTCTTAGCGTTGTTTTTGGACTGACTAGTAAGCTTATCATTTCTTTTTTCTGTGATTCAGACAAATGAGTTGTATCAGCTTGCTGCTGTGGCATTTTGTTTGCTGTCTGCTTGGGTAAAGCCATATGTTTAATTTTCCATGCCCTGGCTACTTATTGATTAAACCTGACATTAAATAGATGATTCTTGTTTGTTGTTGAGTTATTTATTAGTTCTTTTACCTTGTTTACTGTCCAATTTAGATTGATCAATGATGCCATTGAGCCAATATGCATCATTCTAAAATTGATTTGACTACTAGATGTTCTTTAGTGGATAATCCCTTCATTGTAGCAGCAAAGAGTACACAATATCGTTAAATTTGTTTCTTTCACCTGTTTTATACTTCTAGTTATATACTGATTATAGATGATGGATGTAAACGCTGAAGATTAGAAGTTAAGTTGATCCATTATGAGTTTGGTGAGAAACTTGAATTTAGGTAATGGATTAAGGAATTGCAACGTATGTGATAGTGGGTATTGGGTTGAGAGGCCTGAAGACATTGAGAATGTGGGGAAGAATAAGTAAAGGAAGAAAACCTGGAAAAGAAATTGATTCTATTGTTGCATTTACTATTTCTGCCTAATATCCAATGTTAATATTTCACTGGTGGTACTATATATGTTTTGTTAATTTCTTTTTATTCGAATAATTAAATCTGCATTTGAAGGTCGAGATATTGAGCTTGGAAAGGTCTCACAATAAAATTGATATAAAAGGCTTTAATAGAATTATATAATAGTGTTTTTTTTTTTTTTTTTTGGAAGGTTGGACCAGTTTCTGGGATTGTTGAATTGCTGTGACATGACATAAACTGCAATATATTGCTTTGTATTTACATATTGAAATCAAATTAATATTTGTGCATCTCTTATCCTTTTTCAGTGCAGTGATAAGCTGGGCCTCAGTCTTGAGTTGGGTTCCTTTGTAGCTGGAGTTATGATATCTACCACCGACTTCGGTCAACATACTTTAGATCAGGTATTCCAATGACAATGCATGCTGCCAGTTTCCTGACTTGTGCTCGATGTGATGATTTATGGACAAAGATTTCTGTCTTTAGTTTATACTTTTTTAAATCTTCATATCACTCTGAGTTGTCCAACAGTAAAAGTGGCAAGCTGTAATTTTGATTCTTGTGAAGTCGGGTTCAAATTAGAGTAAGTAATATAAAGCATATCAGAATGTCAGGAAAGGATTAATCCGGTTGCTGAGCTAGCATAGACACCTACGGTTATTTAAAAAGGACCATGTTTTTTTACAAGTCTATATTGAGCTGTTCACTACTTTGTTGTTTCTTTTCAGATTTCTAATCTGTAAGATACTAACCATCTTTTGTAGCATGGTGTCATGCTGCAATTTTGTCATTTTATCTTCTTACGCGAGGCATATTTCTTCTAACATTGGGCTATTAAATTGGTGTGATGGTTAAAGTTTGATGGTCTCTTGCTTTATAGGTGGAACCAATCCGCAATTTGTTTGCAGCTTTGTTCCTTTCAAGTATTGGAATGCTCATTCATGTACATTTTCTGTGGAGTCATTTGGACATTTTGCTAGCATCTGTAATGCTGGTTGTGTTTGTCAAGACAGCAGTTGCTATGGTTGTTGCAAAGGCATTTGGATACAGTATTAGGACTTCTTTCCAGGTAGGCTTGTTTACTCATTTTCATGAAGAACTTACTTTCATGATTTTCTAATCTTGTTATTTACCTCAACTCTTAGGTTGGGATCATGCTTGCTCAAATTGGAGAATTTGCTTTTGTTCTCCTAAGTCGTGCTTCAAATCTTCATCTCATTGGGGTAACCTCCCTCTCTAACTTCCTCATATCTTATGTGACACGCAGACAAAATATGATGATAGGCCTTCACATATCACGTTTTTAGCCTTAGTGTGAAGTCTCAAGCATTAACAACACTCTGTATGTAGTAATGAATCTCAGGCATTTAAATAATGTTCTTGCAATAGTAGACTAGGAGATTTCATTGTTATATTCTGGCCACACGAACATAAAGTTAGAGTGATAAAATAATACATATTGCCCCCAACAGCTTCCTCTGGAAACTTTTAGGAATGTAGTTCCCCCTCAATAGGCCATCTTCATTTGAATCCTTTATGCATCTGAATGATTGCTTATCATTTTTATTTGCCTCGTAGTAATTGATACTTTTTCTTATTTCCTACTACCCAGGGGAAAGTTTATCTGCTTCTTCTTGGAACAACGGCACTTAGTCTGGTGAGTTATTATTGCATATTGTACTGTGATGCTCTTTCCTGCTCTTATGGTGAGCCAGGGGAGGGGGAACTGTCCGTATGCTTTCTAGTGTGTTTAAAGTCTAAATATGACGATGCACAGGTGACCACCCCTCTTCTGTTCAAATTGATTCCTGCCGTGTTAAATTTAGGGGTTCTCATGCATTGGTTCCCCTCTGAAAACAACATACAAAATGAGGTTTCTCTCTCTCTCTCCCTCACCCGAATCTTTAGATTACAATCGTCATCATCCTGTTAGTGTCGATTTGGAATGACTATCTAAGTGCTTAAAAACTCTTTTTGTCACAAGAAAAACAATTTTTAGGCATAGAAAATCATTCCAAACCGGCACTTAATCTTTTAGGGAGGGATTGGTTTATTTACTTCCAAATTTCCTTTTTCCAACTTTATTTCTGCAGGAGAAAGCATCAATGATTGAAGCACATAACAGAATGTTGTGACTCAACATTAAACGTAGTATAGTCAACTTACCTCCTGTGAAAGATTTGTGAATATCAGAGCCGATTTCTCAGCCTTAATCGATTTTGGTTTCGGAGATTCTTTTCTAGGTTGCTTTAGTTTCACCATTGGTTCAGCTAGGTTAATGTACAGAAAAGTACATATAATTTTTTGGGAGTGAAAACGGAAAATAGAGTTCTCTGATAGCTGTAAATAGGAAACATTAATTATAGGATTCTCAAATGTCTTTTTGAGGGGTTAAATTTGAATATCCCAAGCTGAACAGTATGCTCACTATTGAAAACTGTGACCAGTTACGGTAGTACATGGATTCTGATTCATATTTTATGTTTAATCCTTCCCAGATCAGGAAACCATATCTCATTATATATCTAATTGTTTAACATGAGTGTTACTTCGGAAAAAAACATTGAATGATTATATATCAAATGGTTGCTATGATTAATACCTCATAGATTTTCATCTCCCAAGTTTTATTCAGGTATATAGTTGCTATTATGGTTAAGAGACACATGTCATTGATCAAAATATTAAATATTTAAATTCTTTAACCTCAAATATTGTAGAATAAACAAAATAAATAAAGTGTTTTACCAAGTATATAAACTTTGTGGGTATGAAATCAACCATCAAACATGAATAGAGAGCATAAATAGTGGAGAATTAAGATGGATATTTATAACCGTGTGTAAGCTACATCCATGGATAGAGGGAAAGAGTTGTTTTATTATTAAAGAGAAAATGTCATATTTCAGTTTAGAAAGATGTCTCTAGACTTTAGAAAGGGGCATTTTATATAAATTCTCTAGCTCTAGAGGCGCCTTTGTAATTTGAAATCTGACATTTTCTTTCTAATAATAAACGACTCTCTCTCTATTTGTGGACGTAATTAACATGCTATTAATGTACCATCACAGTGTTATATGAATTGTCTTAGTTTATCACGTAAACTGTTACATAAGTTTTTCATTTTCTTTTATTGTAAACTTTATCCATGGACATGTCTAAATTTTGAAAAGACACGACGGTCTTTTTATTTTGAGACAGGACAAGTTGCTAGTAGATGAGAATCATAGCTTTGTAGAAATATAATCTACAAATGAAATTATGAAATTACCATTATGAAGGGTTGTTTTTTTTAGAATAATACCTGGTAAAGTAGATGATAAGACAATCTTTTGGCATTCTCCCAGATTCTTATTTCGTTGGTGGTTCAACTCCTCGTGAAACTTTGATTTCTTTTGTTAATATATTAAATCTTAAATAATATAGATAGGCATAGTTTAGTTGCCCTGTCTTGCCCTCTTTCCCGATTGAAAGGTGGTGATGGAGTGAAATGTAGGAAATTGATATTATATATATTATCAGTGGGATGAGACATGCCTTCACACATCAATATGTGTGATAGTATCAATTTTATTAGATCTAAAATATTAATAAATTTGCATATAGGGACGAGCACAAGGGATCGAAAAACCAAGCTGGTCGAATCGAAGTTGGTTGGTTGGAGAAGATGAACTTGGTTGGCATCAGTTTGGGAAAAATCCAAACTGGCTTTTTTTTTTAAAAAAAATGAAGAATTAGACCAACTAACTAATGATCGATTTGCACTTCTCGACGGTTGGGGTTAGTTTGAATATTTACTAGACCGGTCATAGTCCATTCGGTGACAATTTGGTCGGAAACTCAACTCCTACTGACCGTTGCATACTCCTATTATATATTATGTATATAACTAAAAGGTAACAAATTAAGTGGTCAAATTTTTTAATATCTCACTTTTTAAATGTTGTGTCGAACTAGAACGTTAATACAACTACAATGTAAAAAAGAACTTTTTTGTGCATGTCCACCTTGTAGTTCTTTTTACATTTTTTTTATATTCTTAAGAATTTTTATACTTCTTATACTTTTTTTTAGTAAAAGAAACTAGCAAGTTTGTGTCATATGCTAACTTGAATTTCAATATGCAAGGGGTAAATTCGGACCTTTGACTTTTTAGTCGAAAGTATATGTTTTATGTCAATTATAATATATTGATCTCTACTCACTTGATGTAACAGTAGTAAAGGAATAATAATAAGATTTTTTTTTTCAATAATACACTTATATGTTAGTACTATTAGGAATTTTCAATTGACTATTTATTTTATTTTATTATTATTTTTTTTTTAAAAAAAATGAGAGTCTAAAGTGATAACCCCACATAAATTAGAATCTCAATAATGGTAGATAATATTATGAATATTATAATAATAAATAGATGCGCCATGTGTTACCTTTCATGTTGTTCATATGTCTTATAATTATTCATATTTGGTGTCCATGTAAGTCCATATCCTACTTGTCATACATTGGTTAGAATTCTACTCCAATTTATATATTATCCAATTTTATAATTTTAATTATTTTATTTATTTATTATTATTATATAAATATATTATTATATTATATTTTCTCCATNTATATATATTAAGAAACTCAATTACTTCCTCGTCCACTATTACTTCTTGATTGAGTGATATATTTTTACTTTTTATTGATTCTATTTTATTTAATTGTTTAGATTTTTATCAAGAGAAAAACTTAAATCTTGGATTGGCATGAATTTAGGTAAAGAAAATTGATTTTTTTTTTTTTGTTGAATCTTTCATTTGTATCCATTATTTTTCTTTCTTTTTCTTTTTCTTTTTTCTTTTCTTTTTTTTTTCTTTTTTTTTTTTTTGTAGAAACTTGCTTCATTACACAAATCTATTGTAGAATCATCTCACTATTACTTATTGATTGAGCGGTAAGTTTTTAGTTTTTTTATTCAATTTTGTTTGATTTTTTAGAATTTTATTGGGTAAAATACTTAAATCTGGTTTGCATAGATTTAGGGAGATAAAAGTGATTTTTCTTTGTTGAATCTTTCATTTGTATTTTTTTTAATAAACTCAATTGCTTCCTTACTCACAGAAATCAATTGTGGAACCATCACGCTATTACTTCTAGATTGAACGTTAAGTTTTTAGATTTTTTTTATTCAATTTTGTTTAATTTTTTAGATTTTTATCAAGAAAGTAGTTTTTTTTGTCAATTATTATTTTTTTTAATTTAAGTTAAAAGGTTTACATTCATAATCATTGAAATTAACACATCAATGTCAGATTTTGTGGGTTAAATCTTAATTAGATGGAGATTCATTTGATTAACAATATTTTTCTAAAAAAAATAGAGTAAGATTGAAATAAAATAAACATAAATTCAAATTGAATATAATATCGCTTGATATGTGAAATTAAGATATTTTGTCAATGTTTATAGCTTTTATTCTTCGGTGGGCTTAAAGAAAATAATAATTAAATCTCTAGTGAATATAACACATGGTGGCATCAAGATGTTCAAACTTCAAGTTTGATTTTGTTACTTAAATGAAATAATTGGATTGGATATCAAAATACATGTTTTTGAAATACTTTTTTTAGAATTACTTATTTGTTGCCTTATATATGAAAAAAAAATCTAAAAGAAATGAGTGACTAATTTGGGGAAAGTATTATAAATATTATATAAAAATAATAGATGCCCATTAGTGTAATGCCTGAGTGTCATTTTCTCATTATCACATATATTTGCTATGTGTCATTCTATACATAGTGTCCAAGTGCACCACTTCCCACAAGTGGTCATTTGTGGATTTTGTAGCGATATTTACATTGGTGAGAATTACACTCCAATTTATATATTATCCAATTTTATCATTTTAGTTATTTTATTTATTTATTATTATTATATAAATATATTATTATATTATATTTTCTCCATATCCGTGTTTCCTTTTTAATTTTACAACGGGTAAGTATTTTTCTTAAAGAAGATGGAGACGAAAGTGATAAATCCATATATATTAAAGAGTAATAACAAAAAATAGTTTCGGTCATTTAAATGAATAAAATTATAAGGGTATTTCAGTCATTTACTTGAGCCATCATCCTCCGTCCCCCATTCCATGATCCAGATTCCTAGGTTCCCTCGCATTCTCGCCTTACAATTCACTTCAAAATAAAATAGAATAAAATAATATTAATATTAATAAATAAATGAGGGAAAGAAATAAAAAAGACAAAGGGGAAAAATCAGTTTGGGTCACAGCTTTGCCATCGGCAGGCAACCTTATGGTCATCTGCCAAATCCATACCGCAAATTGAAAGCTCCACCAATCCCTCCACATCCCCCCTCCGCCGCCGGCCTTTCACATGCATCTCCGGTGAACCAGAAACGACCTGGAGCTCGAACCCGGATTCGTATTTCCTGACATCCAACCTGAAACCGCGGCGGAGCCACCGCTATGAGGCTTGTGGTGCCTCTGCAAGGCGTAGTCCAAGGCCGTGGAGGTCTCCTATTAGGCTCTCTCATTCCCTGTGCTCTCTTCTACTTCCTCCAACTATATCTCAAGCGAAACCGCTCACCCAACTCCGACTCATCCTCCTCGAATCCTCCGTCTCATTCTCACTCTTCCTCTAACCTCGTCGACCTCCACCGCTCCTCCTCCCGCTCCAATTTACTGGCCCGTGGATCCACTGGACGGGTTCGGCTTTCTTCTCGAGCCAGTTTGATTGCCAAGCCCAATAACTCACCCTACTATATTGGATTGGATCGCGTTCGGGAGGATCCTTACGATAGGTTGGATAATCCGAATGGGATTATTCAGCTTGGCTTGTCCGAGAATAGGGTATTTTCTTTGTATTTTTTATTCGAACCCTTTTCATTCTTCAATTCAGATTTTGTTTCTTTTCTAAAACAACTCCATTATGTTGTTTTTTGTGGATGAAGTTGTGCTTTGATTTACTTGAGAAATGGATATCGGAGAATTATACTGGTTCCATAAATGGAAGCAATAGCGTCGAGTTGAATATTACGGGGATAGCCACTTACCAGCCTTTCGATGGATTGTGGGAGCTAAAAATGGTACTTATATCTAATTTTTTGTTTTCCTTTTCCATCAATTCTTTAGGTCGAAACACATATTTCCTCTTAACTTTCGGTTCTGTAATGTTTGGATTGTTAAGTGGAGGAGTGAATGTGAATGTAATTTAACTTGCCTTGCCCAAATGTTTTGAAAATTATATTACGATGTCTCTGATTGGGTTTAATCAGAAGTTAATGAACCAAAACTCGTCTGTGAAATGCAATACATGTTATTGTCCATGTCCTGCTTTCTTTTACTGATACCTGCATTGTTGTTTAAAGGGCTTTGAAGGGCTCAATGTAATGAAAGTTAAAAGTTTAAACTGAATTTAAATTCTTGGGTATGTACTGAGATAATAAAGGCTTAGAATCTTAAACCATGCTGCGTTTTCTTTCTTAATCAATCATGTTATTCTTAACTCGGTTTTATTGATAATTATTCTTAGGTTAGTTTATGTATCCAACTTCTCTGTTTTCTCTTAGTTTCTTTTATCTTTTATTGAAGAAGTGGGTTGCTCATTGCTGTATGCCGTTCCTTAAACCTGTTATATTCCCATTTTCTGTCTGTTCCTGTGTGTGTATTGAATATTGCTTTTGTTGTCTTGCATTCTTAGCAAGTTAGCATTCAGTTCCTGGCTCTTGTCTAAAAACCAATTCAATTATTGTAGGCTATGGCAGGTTTCATGTCTCAGGTAATGGGTGGTGGAGTTTCTTTTGATCCATCACAATTATTGTTAACATCTGGTGCGACTGCCGCAGTTGAGGTACTCTGTTTCTGCTTAGCCGACCCTGGAAATGCGTTTCTTGTCCCAACTCCTTATTATCCTGGGTTAGTAGCTCCTACTTTACTCTCCAAATTTTTTTCTAAGAAAATGTTGACTCACAAAAGGAGTCTAGCTACCAAGTATGTGATTAGTTAATTAGAAAAGTCACCTGCAGCTTTGATAGAGATATGAAGTGGAGAACTGGAGTGGATTTAATACCAGTTCACTGTCGCAGTGCTGACAACTTTAATTTGAACATCACTGTTCTCGAGCAAGCATTCAACCAAGCCAGGAAACGAGGAGTCAAAGTTCGAGGAATTCTCTTATCTAATCCTGCAAATCCTGTTGGCAACATGTTGCCCCGAGAAATGCTATATAGTATTTTAGATTTTGCTCAAGAGAAGAACATCCATGTTGTATCTGATGAGATATTTGCAGGGTCAGTTTATGGAAATGAGGAGTTTGTGAGCATGGCTGAAATTATTGATTTGGAAGATATTGACAAGAATAGAGTTCATATTGTGTATGGGCTGTCAAAAGACCTCTCTCTTCCTGGCTTTAGAGTTGGTGTTATCTATTCACAAAATGAAAATGTTTTGGCTGCTGCTAGAAAAATGACAAGATTTTGCCCGATTTCTGCTCCAACCCAGCGGCTTGTAACCTTGATGCTTTCAGACAGAACCTTTGTCAATGAATACTTGGAGACAAGCAAAAAGAGAATTCGTGAGATGTATGTTCTTTTTGTGGCTGGTCTGAAACAGTTGGGAATTAAGTGTGCGAAGAGCAGTGCTGGCTTTTTCTGTTGGGCTGATATGAGTGGACTGATGAATTCTTATAGTGAGAAAGGGGAACTTGAATTATGGGAGAAGCTGCTCAATGTAGCTAAAATTAATGCGACTCCTGGATCTGCTTGTCATTGCATAGAACCCGGATGGTTTAGATGTTGTTTCACTACACTTTCTCGTGACGATTTATTAATAGTTATTGAAAGGATTAGAAAAATTGCTGTTACTTGCAAGTCTCCCAGCTGAGTCCTCATTTTGGAAGCAGAAGTTTGAAGGACCAAATTTTTTTCAGGTTTCATTCGAGAGCCTAAACGAATATCACTGATTTGTTCATATTGTTCGTATTTCATTGTGATTATCTTACCCAGGAAAGGTTTGATGATGTTAGTTTGATGGGAGTTACAATGTTGTTTGAAATGTTGAGTGCCAAGAACTTGGAAAGTTGAGACATATCCTCTATAATTGAAGAGAATAAGGTGAAAAGCACCCATACGTTGTTTTTTCTTCCTGATCTTTGAGTCATGGCTTGTGTCCTCTGCAATTCTTCTAACATTTTCCTGCTAGGCTGCTTGTTCAATGAGGCATTGCAAATTTGCAAAAAAACCCCTCCCCACATACTCGAGAAGCCTTTTGAAGTATCAGTGACAGGATTTGATTTCCCTTTTTGATCAGAATCTTCATTGGTTTTGCTTTTGATGGGAGCACAGAAGCCCATTTCATAGCTTCCCATAAAGAAAGCCAGAAGCTGGGTTGAAATATTGAAGAACAAAAGCTGCTCTCTTCCAATTGGTTTAAATGGTTCTGATCAGAACCATTAGACTTCAGAAATTGTAGTTAGTTGCCAGTAATGTTTTTTTGTAAGTTGGAATAGTCAGATTGAGTCTCTTTTTAGTTGCAAATTTTATTCTTTTTCTTCTATTTAACCATTATGTATTCTTTTTAATGTAGGAGTTTGGGGTAGGAGAATTCATATCGGTGTTGTAATTATTTCAAATTGTAACTTTTGTTTTTTTCTAATAAATGTTCAATTGGCAATTTATTTCTGTTTCGTTTAACAGGTTGAGGTTGGTAGATGAAATTGTGCATTTAAGTTCAAATATTATTATGTGTGCTCAACTGCTCATAATTCATAATCAATGCAAGAATGCTTTTCAACCAGGTTAAAGTTAAAAGGTTAAAACCATAAAAATCAAACATTAAAAAAATATTTAAATCGATAAATTAATATTGTACAATTTTTAAATAAGTCAAATGGACTGTTTGGGGTTCTAAGTTGAAATATAATATCTGGAGTACATATGTCTATCAAGTGCATATATCTGTGGAGTTTATAGTTCATATGTTTGTGTTTGGAGCGTACAATTAAGTTCATAATATGTTTTTATGATGACTAATTTTATTTTGAAACTTTTTTATTAAATAATTCTATCAATGTTTGTGTTGAATTATAGATTCCAATTTTTGTTCTTTTAATTTTTAAAAGTTTTTTTAATGAACAATAATTAATCCACTCATTTCGTGCAGGAATATAGTTAAATAAAATTGGAAGTCAAAAGAGAAATAAAAACTTTTGATTCCTTATTTTTCCCTATAAATTTTATTTTATTTATTTTTCTTCTTCCAATTGTTGCTCCGTATTTTTACTTTATAATGATTTTTTTAATTGGATCTCACCATCATCTTAGCAGCCAATGAAACGCTACTACATTTCTTCAATAATTTTACTTTCAATTCCTCCAAATTTGAAAGATCATTATATAACAAATCTCCATTTTTCATTATTTCTTGCCGGAAAATGTTTTAGTAACACTCATTTGATATATGAATTCAATTAAATAAAAATATATTTTATAATTTTATACATATAAATATTGCACTTAATGTAGACAAAATACTATTATTTATATAATCAATAACTTTACAACATCTTTAACAATCATCTGTCTTATAATAGTTGGAAGTGGTTGTCGAAGTTGATTATCAAAGATGATTTTCACCAGAGTTTGTAGTTGGGGGTGATTCTCGGAACCTGAAGGTGGTATTGGAGTTGATAGTTGAAGTTTGTCGTCGAAGGTGGTTTTTGGAGCCCAAAGTTGGTCGTGTGAAGATGATCGTTGAAGTTGATCATCGAAGATGACTTTCGCTAGAGTTTATTGTCGGGGGTGGTTATCGGAGTTCATAATTTGTTTAAAAGTGGTATTGCAATTGATTGCTAGAGTTTTGTCATCAGAGGTGCTTGTCAAAACCTGAAATTGGTCGTCAGAGTTGTTTGCTCGAAGGTGATTTTCGTTGGAGTTTGTAGTCGGGGATGGTTGTCTGAGCCTATGAAGGTGGTTTTCAGAGTTGGTCATTGGAGTTTGTTGTCGGAGGTAATTGTCGAAGTCCAAAATTGTTCGTTGGAGTTGGTCGTGCGAAGGTGGTCGTTGGAGTTAGGTCACTAGAATTGTCATCGGAAGTGGTTGTTGGAGTATGAAATTGGTCGTCAAAGTTGTCATCAGAAGTGATTGTTAGAGCCCGGAGTTGGTTCCCAGAGTATGGCAGTGATAGTTGTTAATAGTGGCCAATGGGTGGAGCAAACATTGAGTTGGTGGGACAAACATTGAGTTGGAATATGTTGGTGAGTCAAACATATACCAACTCATAATGTATTCACATTCATGATATTTTAATTTTTCTATTAATTTATTACTTTTATGTTTAGCAATTATCCTATGATATAATCATATGGAAATGTCGAGTCTATAGACATGTAGAAATATTGATCAAAATATTATGATGTTGATTGATATTTAATACCAAACTAAAGAGACCTCGTTTAAAAATCATGAGATGAAAAAAATGTAACATTATCCCTTTTATCATTAAAATTTTTGCTCTTACTAGGAGTTCAAGGAATCGGTTTGATTCGATTTAAATAGTAGACCGATATGTTTTGGTTCAACTCAACATGTCATGTCTAAACCCATTAAATTAAACTACATTCTAGTCTACTAATAAAAAAACAAACTCAAAACACATTCTTTATCGTTTGGTTTAGTGCTATGCGACTTTGATGAACCTTTTCAAATGGAAAATCGGGGGGGTCAATTATTCCAGATACCTAAAAACATATTGGTTCCATTTATCACCATATCTCTTTGATTGGTTTGGTTCCTACTATGACCAAACTACTTGGTTCCACTAATTCCATATGATTGAAATCAATATGCAACGCTCTGTATGGCATTAGGATTTCGACAACAAATGATTTTAAACTTTAGGACTTTAGAAGGATTTGATTTCAAATTTTTATTTGTGTTTAGAATTGAACCAGTAAACATCGCTAAATTAAATATGATACTTTACTCGTTTACCCTTACAAATTCGAAGAGAATTATATTTAAATTATAGAACATTTAATTAAATGCCTCGATTAATATACCTATTAATCAAAATTAACTATGTAAATTTAAAACTTGCAAATGTTATCATAATAGTCCAAAAGAAAAAAAAAATCGTTTATCTATCATTTGAGAAAAATAACTTTAAATTTCAAGATTTTTTTTTAAAAAAACAAATGAATTGAAAAATCTTAATTTATTTGGAACTCAAAAAATTTTAGTCAGCTTTAAATCAGTAAGCCATAATAAGATGTTGGTTAAATTATGATTTTTTTTATAGTTTGAAGTTAGTTCAATTTTAATCTATACATTTTCAGTTGTTTAATTTCAGTCTCATACTTTCAATAAATCTTAAATTTAGTCTTCAAAATTAATTTGTATTGAAATTGATTAAATAGTAATAACAATAACTTCTTTAATATAATTGATGGTACAAAATTCGAATCACAAAGATATGTCAATAACCAATTTCTATGCCAATTGAACTATATTTATTTTGAGATAGTAATAAGAATTTTTATGGAAGGATATAAAATATATGAATATGTTTTTAAAATTTGTAATAAAAATACTATTAATTAGACTAAATTTAAGCAAATGAAAGTATAGGAATTAAAATAAACCATTTTTAAAGTGGGATTTCTATATAAAAGACCTTAAGAATAAACACATATTATGTTAATGTATTGAACGTTTATTTTTTA
>NC_052349.1:25477810-25622186 GCF_009727055.1 Benincasa hispida | reverse complement strand
ATAATATTTATTTATGTATTTCTCTGTCCTCCATGCATATTTATCTCCTCCATACATATTCTCTCTCCCCCATGCTTACTCTTTCTCTCATGCATATGTTCTCTCTCCCCCATGATTCACACTCATTTCTTCCTCTTCCCTATTTTTTCTCCTTCCCTTTCCTTCTCTTTTCTCCTTGCAGCAATGTGAGTTGTAGGTGGTGACACGAATGACTCGGGACAAATTGATGGTGCAAACGGCGTAATGCGAATCAATGGTAACAGGTTGAGTAGATTCAGTTGACGACATGGTGGGACAGACAAATTTGGTCAATGACGAAGGGGAGAGAGATCCATGGCTAAAGAAGAGAGATGAAGATGGAGGGTTATGTATTATAAATCCTCATATGATGGACTTTATTTTTTTCTATTTTTTATATATATTGTATAGCTTTTGTAGAAATTTAATATATATTGTAGTATATGTATTCATTTATTTGATAACAATGAGTATTTTTTTAGACTTATTATATTATGATATATACTGTGGTGTAAATAAAATTTATGAAGATTTATATACTGTAGTATATTTCATATAATCACAACTATTTAGTCAGTCTCTAATTTATAAACGGTAGTATATTTCATATATTGGTTAAAATATTTTTAAATACCTAACAAAATGTTCTGACGTATATTTAAACTAATCATGAATCCGTCCAAATATTCTAAAGTATATTTAAAATAATCATTAATCCATAAAAAAAAACTTAATAAATTGATATGTACAAATAAACAACGAAATATATTACATGTACAAAATGAACAAATAATGAAATATTTCACATAACAACAAAAATCAATATGAAAAACTAAATGGAAAATAAAATCATATTAAATGTCATTTTCTCTCTCCAAATAAAAATGGAAAAAATATATCAAATGCATTTTATCTCTAGAATTGAAAAAGGAAAAAAAATCATAATAAATGAATTTTCTCTCTCCATAATAAATGCAATATATGGTGATTTATGTCAAGCATTGAATTTATATAATGTGATATATTTCATATATTGAT
Organism: Benincasa hispida; assembly: GCF_009727055.1. Lineage (NCBI taxonomy): Eukaryota > Viridiplantae > Streptophyta > Magnoliopsida > Cucurbitales > Cucurbitaceae > Benincasa > Benincasa hispida. Next base: position 25,621,130 of record NC_052349.1, on the reverse strand, counting down.
TATAATATTTTTAAATTTCTAACCAAATGTTATGAGATATATTTTAAATAAGCATGGATTCATAGAAAAATAAAACGTGAAATCAATAAAAATAAAAAAAATTCATTAAATGTATTTTCATAAATAAAATGTTGTTTCTCTCCTCGTTAAAAAAGTTTTGAAAATAGAGAAATATATATAAAAATTAAAAATAAAAAAAATAAAAAGGATAAATTTGTTAAAAAATAATATTAAAATCCTTTCTTGAAAAAGTTCAAATTTAAAGATGTTTTTGAAATATTAGACCTGAAGATGGTTATTTTTATGTATTTTTTTTTTTTTAAAATAATGATATTTTAATCTTGAATTTATTTTGGATATTCAGAAGAAAACAACTATTAAAATAATTAATAAAAATACACCTAAAGGGTCTGTCACTTTCGTTCATTCTCCAACCCTCTCTGGTTCTCCAATCCTCCATCTTTGTAGCAGCCTCGAAGCCGCACATCGTCACCCACTCGCAAGTAGATCTTTTCTTCTCTTCCTCACTCCCTGCGGCAGGGCAGCCACACCCATCCCAACTCTTCTCCGTCTTTGATTTCTTTCTTCATCCATGCCAAATCTACAATATTTATTCATTTGCTTTTGAGTTTTCACATATTCATTCTTCTTCTTTTCTGGCAGAAAAATTAGTTGGGTGATTGCAGAGATGTAAGTATGTTTATGTTTCAAAAGCTTTGGCTTCCATTTGCAAAATATGTATTATCGCCTTTGCAAAATTTTTAAACCAACTGTTTCAGTTTGAGATGAAAATGGGAAGTCATGGATATTACTTAACTAGAATTCCTATCACTAGACGATTCAGAACATACCATTTTTCATTTATTCCCACCTCGATCCCATTTTGCTCTGATTCTACTTCTACCCAGAACCAGAACAAACCCAATCAAATTGAACAGGTTCTTAGTCATCAGGAAGTAACATTGAGCACCACCAAGAAACAACATTCTAACCCTTCAGAACCTTTGTGTCATGAATTAGTCCAAAAGTTTCGGATTTTACTTCAACAGGAGCGCACGGGTGCTGCCAAGAGGCTCATTAAGTCAGTAATTCTCTCCAAATCTCCTTTCTCATCACCTTGTGATCTTATTGAAGTTTTTTCTGTCCATTCTCCATCCTTGAAGCATGTCTTTTCAAATATGTTGTTTACGGCACTTTTGGATCTCAATATGACTGATGATGCCATAAGATTATACACCTCAATGAAGAAAAATGGTGTTGTTCCTGCTGTGGCTACCCTCAATATTTTATTTAAACTATTAATGTCTTCAAAAGAGTTTAAAAAAACGCTTGACTTCTTTTCTGAACTTGTTGAATCTGGTTTTCAACCAGATAGTTTCATGTATGGTAAGGCGGTTGAGGCGGCAATAAAACTAGGGGAGATGAATAAGGCATGTGATTTGGTCTGTTGCATGAAGAAGATAGGGATTAACCCTACTGTGTTTGTTTACAATGTGATAATTTCTGGCTTTTGCAAAGAGAAGAAGATAATTGATGCACAGAAGATATTTGATGAAATGATCAACAACGTGTCCCCAAATTTGGTTACTTATAATACAATTATCAATGGATACTGTAAGGCGGGAAAACTGGATAAAGCTTTTAGTTTGAAGGAGAGGATGAAGCATGAAAATTTGGGGCCTAATCTTGTGACATATAATTCTTTGCTTAGTGGGCTCTGTCAGGCAAAGCAGATGGAGGAAGCCAAAAAGCTATTGCATGAGATGGAAACTTATGGGTTTGCACCAGATGGATTTACCTATAGCATACTTTTTGATGGGTATTTGAGGTCTGGTGGTGGTGAAGCCTCAATTGTTCAATATGAAGAAGCAATGAAAAAAGGGGTGAAAATGAATAAATATACTACTTGTATTTTGTTGAATGGGTTATGTAAAGATGGGAAGGTGGAAAAAGCAGAAGAGATTCTGACGAAACTAATGATGAATGGATTGGTTCCAGATGAAATGATTTTTAATGTACTAGTGGATGGGTACTGCCGAAAAGGAAATATTGATGGTGCTATATCAACTATCCAAAGGATGGAAAATCAAGGCTTAACACCCAGTTGCATCACTTTTAATTCGTTGATCAATAAATTTTGTGAAATAAAAGAGTTGGACAAGGCAGAGGAATGGTTGAGGAAGATGATAGGGAAGGAAATTTGCCCTAGCATTGAAACCTTTAACATCCTTCTTGATGGTTATGGACGGGTGTGTCTTTTTGATAGATGTTTCCAAGTTCTCGAAGAAATGGAAAGTAAAGGGATAAAGCCAAATGTAGTAAGCTATGGAACTCTCATTAATTGTCTCTGCAAGGTTGGTAGATTTGTTGAAGCTGAAGTAGTTTTTGCTGATATGGATGGTAAAGGAGTTTTTCCAAACGCTCAAATTTATAATATGCTGATTGATTATAATTGCACATCAGGGAAGATGCAAGGTGCTTTCAAGATTTTTGATGAAATGATTGATAGGGACATCACTCCAACACTTGCAACATACAATTCACTCATCAATGGACTGTGCAAGTTAGGGAGGATGATTGAAGCAGAAAAGCTAGTCAACCAAATTACAAACAGTGGTTTTACACCTGATTTGATCACATACAACTCCCTTATTACTGGTTATTGTAGTTCTGGGAACCCCCAAAAAGGTCTCGAGTTATATGAAACTATGAAAAAGCAAGGCATCAATCCTACATTAATAACATATCATCTTTTAATATCTGGATGTAGCAAGGCTGGTTTAGATACTGTAGAGAAACTGTTCAGTGAAATGTTGCACATGGATCTTGCTCCAGATAGAGGTATCTATAATGCACTGATTTTTTGCTATATAGAAAACAGAGATGTTCAAAAGGCATTTGTTTTGTACAAAAAGATGATAGATGAAGGAGTCCAACGAGACAAGATGACTTATAACAGCTTGATTTTAGGATGCTTGAGAGATGGTAAGGTTACAGAAGTACGGAAACTTGTTGAGGATATGAAGGCTAGGGGGTTGACCCCTAAGGCTGACACTTACAATATCGTAGTTAAGGGACTTTGTGAACTTGGTGATTATAGCGAGGCACATGCATGGTATAAAGAGATGTTCAAAAACAAGTTTTTGTTAAATTCCTCCGTTTGCAATCAACTCATTGATGGTCTTAAGAGAGAGGGGAGGTTTCAAGAAGCCCAACTTATTTTGTCTGAGATGTATGTCAAAGGACTGAATGTCTTGAATTTGAGTAACGAGCCTTCTGCATCTATGACTATGTAGGTGAAACACGTGATATGAAGAAACCTATGAACACATATGCTATCACTGTGCTGAAAAATGTTTCTACAGTGGGATTACCTTTCCATGGTTCATGGCCACAACTATTTTGTCATGATCATTTCTTCCTCATGTTTTAAATGTGACGATGCAGCTGTCGGGTCACTTGGTAAGCAGGATCCTCTTCTTAGCTTTGATTTTGTACTGACTCATTAACCTTATCGTTTATTTTTTCTGTGATTCAGACAAATGAGCTGTATAGACTTCTTGCTGTGACGGTGATGTGTTGCTTGCTGTAGCCTGTATGCTTGGGTAAGGCCTAGCCTGTATGCTTGGGTAAGGCCATATGTCTAATTTTATATGCTTTGGTTACTGATGGATTCATATTAATTCTACATTAAAAGGACGTTCCTTGCTGTTCGATGAGTCATTTCCCAATTCTCATTTACCTTTTTCTTTAAAATCAATTCTTAGATTGATTAATGATGCCTTTAAGCCAACATCATCATTCTTAAAACACTGGTTATTTCTCAAATTCCTTTCTAATCTCCAATTGGAGATCTATGTTGTAAACTTGTAATCATCTATAGGTGATGGGGTTTTCCCTTTATTTCGTTTATCAATGAAATGTTTTTTTTCCAAAAAAAAAAATGTTGTGGCTGCAACAGAGTACATAACATTTACTCGAGGAGCATCTTTCAAGCACTCAGTGATGTCTTGACTGTAAATATTGAAGTCTTGAAGTCAAGTTGATTACTTATGAATTATGAGCATGGTGAGAGCTTGGATTTAGATAATAGATAAAGAAATGGCAACTTATGTGATTGTCAATATATATGATTGAGAGGCCTCGAGACATGAAAATATGAAGTTAAATCTAAAATATATGAGCTTGGAAAGTGTCATGAAATGAAATTGAATAAAGGCTGTTTTGCTTTGAAATGTTGGACCTACTTCTACTATTGTTCAATTGCTCCTTAATTATTTAAAACCTATTTGGATCGACTTTCAAAAGTGTTTCCACTTACAATAAAAGTGATTTTAAGCACTTAGAAAATCAATCCAAACATGCTCTTAAATCATTTTACGCGAGTCATATTCCCTCTTACATTAGGCTTCTAAATTGATGTAAGGCTTTGTAAAGTTTGGTGATCTCTTCCTTTTCAGGTGGAACTAATCTGCAACTAATTTGCAACTTTTTTCCTTTCAAGTATTCGATTGTTCATTCGTGTACATTTTTTGTGGAGCCATTCGGATATTTTGATAGCATCTATCATGGTGGTTGTGTTCGTCAAGACAGCAGTTGGCAACATTGAACCACACGCCATTTAAATATTGTACGGAGACTTCTTTTCTACTAAGGTTATAATTATTGATTTTCTTGAAGAATTTATTTTCTTAATATTTTAATCTGATTATTTTTCTTGACCCTTAGGTTGGGGTCGTGCTTGCCAGAATTGGAGAATTGGATTTGTTCTCCAAAGCTGTGCTCCAAATCTTCAGCTCACCAAGTTTATCTCTTGCACTCTCTTCATTTCAGATTTTCTTGAAAAATTTAGATCGACGATTTTCTCTCCTTCACATAGGAAAAGGAAGACGATAGGTTGTTCACATAGCACATATTTAGTTTTTTTCTTAGTGTGGAATCATAAATAACAATAAATACTGGATATATCAATGAGCAAGGTGTTGGATTAATGTTATTGCAACAGTATACATGCCAACATAAACATAATTGAATTGACATAACCCAAACTTAAAAAGAGAAAAAAATACAGTATTTATAAATTTCAACGTTTTGCTCTACTGGCCACTCAAACATAAATGTTCCAATGATAAAAAAAAGTTGCCTCCACAATCCTTAGGTTCGCCTTTAGATTTTAAGGAACCTAATGGTGTTTAGGCCCCCAATTTAAGTGGTTGGAGTAAGCTATTATAACCTATCCCATCTCACTCTTTCCCTTTTTGTTATGGTATCTACTATTTCTTATTTATATGAAAATAGTTTGCACCCCAAACACAGATTAATATAACATAGACTAAAATATTTTGCATTCCAGACACAAACTACTATAACTTATAGATTATTATAACCTACAAATTATAATAACTACTGATTATAATAATTAACCTGGCGCATCAAACACCACCCCTATAATGTTTCCTTTTAGTAGTCCTCTACGTCGAAATGTTAACAATGTAGCTTACCTTCTTACATCAAGGACAGTGCGGGCATAAAGCCCACTCTTTCCAAAGGAAGCTTACAGAAGGAAAACTCATAGGGAGGAGTGAGAGTAATTAGTGAACAATGTCTTTTCCGGCCAAAGGTACCACAAAGTTGGAGCTTTTCAGGTGAGATCCTATAGAGTCCAAAACAAGAAGGAAAAAAGAAAGGCATTGAGGAGCTGGGAAAAGTAGAACTTCCATCCAAAGGAACTGAAAAGAAGAAACCAAATGGAGTGTGCAAATTTGCAATGGAGGAAAAAGAAATATGTGGTTTCCACCCTATTTTCTCACGTTATACACCAACTTGGTCGATTGTTGTGAAGGTTTCTAGCTTGTGAGCTTTGTCTTTAGATATAGATACTAGTGTGGATGAACCACCATGAGTTGGCCTACCATAAAAGAACATCACCTCATTAAAGAATTAAGAGGTCATGGGTTCAATCCATAGTGATCACCTACCTTGGATATATATTATAAGTTTCCTTTGACACCCAAGTGTTGTAGGGTCAAACGGGGTTGTTCCAAGATATTAGTCAGGGTACACATAAACTAGCTTGTGCCTCTTTTAAGGCACCTTGAAGGTTTATTTGCCAAAATATTAGTCTGGTGGCTTTTTATATTTGTCGTAGGCTTGGTGATGGTTCTTCTACTTCTTTCTGGCATGACTGGCTTAGCTGTGGTATCCTATCAGCTATGTTTCTGCGACTTTATCGCCTTGCTCAATAGTCAGAGGCTTTTGTGGCTATCTTGTGGAACTCATCCTCTCATGCTTGAGATCTTAATCTTCGCCGTAATCTTACTGAGTTGGAAATTGCGGAATGGACTACTTTGTCGTATTTGTCGTTTTTCAAGTTACGCTCTTCCCCTGATTCCTAGATTTGGCATCTGCATCCTTCTCAGGTATTTTCTGTTAAATCCCTTATGGTTGACTTGATGGATATTGGGACTTTGGCTTCCTCGGATCTTTACTAGATGATTTAGAAAGATAGCTATGCTAAGCGAATTAAATTTTTTTTTGGGAACTTTGCTTGGGTGCCATCAATACTTCTGACCATTTGTAGCTAAGGGTGGTCATTCAAACCACAAAAACCGAACTGAACCGAACTGAAAACTCAGTGGAATCGAAAAATGTGGTTCGATCCGATTTGAAAATTTTTTGAAACCGAATTAATTTGGTTCGGTTTAGTTTCACTTTCGAAAACCGAATTTGAAACCGAACCGAACCATTTTTAACTAATATATATATATATATATATTTATTTATATTTAAAAAAAGAGTAAAACCGAATTTAAAATCGAACTACTTTTAATTTAAAGAATAATATCGAACCAAACTGTTTTTTTTAATTAAAAAAATATAACATGGATTTTTTAAAAATGCCAAAACCGATTTTGAAATCGAACCGAACCGCATATATGTGGTTTGGTTCGGTTTGATTTGAACCAATAAATCGATTCGGTTCTGTTTCACATTTTAAAAGAATTGGTTCGGTTCGTTTTGACCATCAAACCGAATTGAACCGTTTTCACCCCTATTTGTAGCATCGTCTTCCAAGTATGTGTACCTGTGAAACCTAGAATTCCATATTCCTTTTTTATACAGGAAATAAAAGGGATTAACTAAGTATGAGTTAGATCCCAAGTTAAAGAGTAGGAAAAATCTAAGTGTTTAAATAGAATTTACTAAGTAGCTTTGGAAATAAGCTTTAACTGGTGAAAATTTGGTTAAGTATGAATCAAAACAGGACTATGCGTTGGAGGCTAGGGAAAAAAAATATATTAGACAAATGTGTTGGCCATAAATGTTTGAGAGGTTATTTGGGGCAAAAGAGGTTGACGTATGGCCGAGAGGAAAGGCTATACGGGGATAAGCATGCGGTAGCCTATGTTTGAGAGGTTAGCAGAGCTTGTGGTACCCTCAAGTTGTGCGGACATAGGCTCAAGGCACGGGAGATACACACGCATTGATCGTGTATGCGGCGATGGTATGCGCACGCATTGATCGTGTATGCGGCGATTGATCATGTATGCGGCGATGCTAGACGATGGATACGGCGATGCTACGCGAGGGTATGTGGTGATGCTACGCGAGGGTATGCGGCGATGTTACGCAATGGATGCGGCGATGTTACACAATGGATGCGGCGATGCTATGCGATGGATGCGGCGACCTTGCTAAAGGGTGAGCTAGGCGATGAAAGAAGCTATGATGGACGCATGGTGAATTGTGCTTGCGTTGCTAAGGCTTGCGGTAATAAGGGTTATGAGGTTGGTTGCGTTGGTCATAAGGGATGCGTTAGCAAGAACCTAGGCGATGGTGAGCTATGCTATGGGGTGTTAAGTTGAGAACCAAGTTTGACCCAAAGGTTGTTATGCGTTGGTGATGTGCTATGTGCCGAGGACATCCAAGGCATGTGGACGCATAGGACAAGGCTTGAGCAAATAGTATGCGGTAGAAGAGGGTGGTCATAATCCTAGTTGAGCGCATAAGGCAAAGGTAAGCCATGCGGTAGAGGGCATGCGGTCAGGGATGAGCTTTGCGAGCATCTAGCATATATGACCAAGTTACGTTAATGGAATGCACAAGGTAAGGTTGCGTTAATTGAAAATGGCACAACCAAGGAAAGTATGTCCCGTACAGGGAAAGGTGCTAGACGGCAATGACTTAAAGGGCGTTATGTGGAGATTTAAAGGACACCACATGGATGCAAAGATAGGATGGATGCATGCGCTAATTGGTGGTGTCCAGACATAAGAATGTTGCGGCAATTGGATGGGCGAATTTGTGGTTAGATGACCGCATATGAAGTTGGATGAACGCATATGAGGGAGGATGGACGCATTCAAGGTCGTCATCCAGACATGTGGCTTGTTAGGAAGAAGTCTTAGGCCTTAAGTAAATGAGGTGGGTGCACAAGAGACATACAATTGTAAAGGCTATGTGTTGGCTAAAGAAAGGAGAAGACACCTAGGTTTGCGATGATGTAAGATTGCGTTGATAGTGTGAGGAAAAGACACATCAAAGAGGAGGTGGAAGGTGCTGGGCGTTGGCAGAAGATGAGGAAAACACCTGGATAGGATCAATGGAAGAGGTGTCGGGCAAAGGAGAAGGGTTAGACGCTTATAAAAGGGGCAGGGCGCCTCACTTCAACCCGCAGATCATTAAAGATACGAGATATTCATAGAGGGAAGGAAGGCATTGAATGGGCGGAGGAACAAGCAGAGGTGCCGAAGAAAGCCAGGTGTATGGACAAACGCATAGGCTAACTTCAAGCAGGAAGTTTTTCCAAACTACTTGTGCAAATCAGGTGATTTTTAGACTAAAAGTTTCTAAATTAAATGTAGTTTCATTGTGAGGGCTGCCTTAATGAAATTCTAATTCTAAGGCTGTCAAATTCAAGGAAAACCGAGAGGTGCTCACAATTGAGGAAACAGTCGGGCCAGGGGGAGTAAACTTGAGACTCGGAACTTTCACCAAGGAATTTCAAGGTGAAACTTTAAGGTAACATAGTTAAGACATTTTCACACATTTTTGAAGAAGGAATTGTCTTAAGATAAGGCCCAAAAGAGTGAGTAATCTAAGCCTGAAGTTAAATCTGAAATAGGGTCCAGCGAAAGAATAAGGGAAACCGGGTGAACTGGGAAGAAAGATCTCAGCAAGTCACTGTGAGTGGTTTCTTCTTTTTCTTTTTTAAGCATATTTTGAATTGATATGCTGGAGTTTATATTATGAAATGAGTATGACGTTGGAATGGTTAGGGGGTCTGTGGACCTAGAGCCTGAGCCTAAAAGAAATCCTAACAGGATGGTCAGGGGACCAAGGAGTCTAGTTCCTGAGTCTGTGGGCTGGAAAAATCTTGAATGGGATGGTTAGAGGGCCGACGGGCCTAGCTTCTAAGCTTACATGAAAGGGAGAATTATGTGCACATAGGTTGATATTTTTAGATATGAATGTTAACTATCTACCGTGTGTGTAGATAGGTTTGTGACAAACTTCATGGTTTGGTGGAGGTTTGCATTGGAACCTCGTGATAATACTTGTGATCTGTATAAGACTTGTATTTGTAATATCACTCACTGAGCTTTGTAAAGCTCATGGTTTGTTTTATGTGTTTCTCTCGCAGGTAGCAGATGAGTCCAGGTTGCGAAGTTGGTCAAGGTCTGCCACAAGTTTAGAAATAGTACTAGATGAGATTAGTAATCGGGGTAGTGTCAATTATGTAAATGCAATTTGAATTTGTAAATTAGCTTTCTAAATAAAGCATGTAAGAATATTTTTCCGCTGCTGTAATAAATAAGGTTCTAAAGGAAAACTTGCAAGTTAATAAAAAGTAGCATGAGTAAATATCATTCCTCTCCTCGGGCTCAGGAGTGCGGGCTCGGGGCGGGGTGTGATAGTACCTCCCATCTTGGTGCTACATGTGTCATCAACGGACTGAATCTTCAACTCATCTGTTTTTTCATTGTTCGTTTGCTGCAATTTTTTTTGGATATTATTCTATCTTCTTTTGGGTGGTACTTTGTTTGCCCTAATTCAATCTTTGATGCTCTAGATTCTATTTTGGTGGGTCATCCATTTGGTGGTATCAAGAAGACGATTTGGTTGGCTATTGTGCGTGCTTTTTTTTTTTTTTTTTTCTTTTTAATGACTTTTCTTCCCCTTTTCATCGTTTTATGGATACAATTTTATTTACTTTTTTTTTTTTGTGCAAAACTAAACATCCTTTTAGTCATTTTAGCTTATACTTTTTAGTGAGCAATTGGCAATTCCTAATGTAATTTTTCTCCAAGGTCTTATCCTTGATTTCATATATCAATTAAATGTTTCTTTACAAAAAAAGAAAAAGAAAAAGAAAAAGAAAAAGAAAAAGAAAAAGAAAGATCTATTTAGATAATTGGTAAATTTATTTCGAAATTTAGATAATTATGAAAATAGAAATTAGGTTAAGATTTGAAAATTTTTGAAAGATTTGAGAAAATTTTAATAAATGAATCGATAGTTTGGATATAAGATGAAAAAGTTGATTTTTATTCAAATCTTGGTGGTCAATCTTGGTTGAGAAGGACCAAGAAAACTGTTTCAATAAATTTTCTAAAAAGGTGCTAGTTATAAAGATGGAAACATTTGAAGGTTATTTTAAACAATCTCCCAAAATTCCTTTTTATATATATATAAAATTTGAAACTTATAAACAATTAAATTTTTAATTTGAAAACTTCCATTATTGTAACGAGAGGCTAAAGATTATTACAATAGTCACAAGCTATAGGAACCAACTCAATATAAAAAAAGTCCTAAAATTTTGATTAATGTCCACCAAAAAATTAAAGATTGGAGTTCTCATATTTCTGCAGTTGCGCACTAAAAGAAAACTCATATTTTTGTTTCTGAACTAAAAAAGAAAAAAAAATTATAAATATTAGTTTAGAGTTTTAATTTATTCTACTGATGTAATTTAGAGTAACAAATTATTATTATATATATATTATTATCAATCGGAGTTTTGGTTTGTGATCTGAATATTTGTTTTCGACAATAAAGAATCAGAATTCCTTTTTACAATATCGAAAAATACGTTTGGTTCCAAATTAAAATTTTGAAATTTCAATTTAAAATTTAAATTTTATGTTTGGTTATGAATTTGAAATTCTAATCGAAGCTTAGTTTGTATTTAGTAAAATTAATTAAAAATAATAATTAAAATTTTTTGTTATAATGAATTTTTATTGTTAATAAAGGAAAGAAAAATAATGGAGAGAGATTACATGATATCGAAAGGTTTTTTGATGTGTGGAAATATAAGTGATAAAATGTGTCGGAGAATAAAAAATTATTTATGAGAAAATTATATAAATAATTTGATCAAGTTAAAAAAAATCTTTTACTGAAAAAAAAATTCTACAAATTTGTAGGATTCGTGTTGACAAGATGTTGCACCATTTAAATTAGTGGTATATTTATATTCCTTCGTGTATTTAATGATAAAAAAACTCTTTACCAAATATTGATAAGAGATATAATTTGTAGATAGAAGCAGACTTCTCCACTTTAAAGAAAAAAAATTATAATATTCAATTTGTAATTTGTATAATTTGATATAAAAGTGTTTAGTGTATTTTGTGCTCATTTTTTTAAAACGACAATTTATTGTTTTTGAAAATAGGTTATTTTAAACGTTGTTTTTTAAAATAAATATATGAAACACGTTTTAATTGTTCTCATTTTGAAAGTATAAAAACGAAAATGAACTACAAACCAAACGAACCTAAACTTTTAAAGAAGTTATATATAAAGTATCGTAGTTGAAAATTGTAAACTTATATAAAGTATTAGAGTTATTTTTATTATTATCTTTATTATTATTATTTTTATGAGAAAAATTATTAAAGTTATTTAATTTAATAAAGAGAAATTCTTATAAATAGATAAATCTAAAAAATCTTTACTGTTGATAGTAAATTTCAAAAAACATTTGAGATTTGCGATAAAGTGTAAATATTTTTAAATATTTTTTTATATTTAAAAAGAAAAGGACAAATTTATATTCTAATTACCAGAGTTTTCAAAAAAAAAAAAAAAAATCTATAAAAAGAAAAATATTTAAATATTGGAAAAGATATGCAGTTAGAAAAAAAATTCGAATACGAATTCTTTCCGGATTTAATTAATGTGACATTTTCCTAATCAGATTAGAATATCAATCTATATAATGAGCTCCGAGCAGACTCATTTACAACATCAAAACTACAGAGCAAATCTTCTTCCTCACTCAAATCGATTCGAAGATCGAAAAATTTGATGGCGGCATTCAGAAGTTCAAAGAATGGTGGCGACGCTCCTCTCTGTGCCAACAACTGTGGCTTTTATGAAAATCCGAACAATCTAAATCTTTGCTCTGTTTATTATGCCGCTTTCCTCAAAGAAACCGGCGAAGATTCTGAACCACGAGAGAGCTCGAAAAGTCAAATTAAGTATGAAGAACCAAATTCCGAGACGAGACAATTTCCTTCTGTATCACAGAATTCCGAAACTTGCGAGAATAATCCAACGCCTAAAACCATAAACAGATGCAAAATTTGCAGGAAGAAAGTGGGATTGTTAGGATTCAATTGCCAGTGTGGAGGTTCATTCTGCGGCAAACATAGGTATCCTGAAGAACATTCGTGCGACGTTGATCACAAGGCGATCGGCCGGAAGACTCTGGCCAAACAAATTGTCGAATGCAAGGCCAATAAATTGCAGTTCAGGGTTTAGATTCATTGAACATTTACTACTGTTTTTCTTTTTGGGAAATGGGAATGTTGTTATTAACACTACATGAATAATAAATATATTTTTGTTTTCATCTTTGAATAATTTAATAGCGCCATTTATTTATGGATATAATTGAGTAAAATATCCCGTGTCTCTGAGTTGGAAGGAACATGTCATTATAATTCTCAATTAAGTCCGAATGTTTAAGAAATAGTTTTATTTAAGAACTGACTTAAAGAATAGTAAATTTTAATTTTTCATTTGTAGAAAGAGCAAAAATAGAATGTCAAAATACCCCAATTCTAAAATATGTTTCCTTCATACTTAAACATTCAAATAAAATAAAAAATAATTACATACTCGACTTTCTCTACGATCTAAAGTTGCAACCTCAAATACACAATACTTATACCTATACAAATGAGGCACTTCGTTCCCTTTGTTTTGAACCGTCCAACCCAGGACCGCATTCAAACAACCACAAGGTTTCAACATAGTTAGCCATGTTAGTAATTTAGTATTGCCTATATCTTTTTTAGTGTGTTTCATGGATGTCAGTAATCTTATTCTTCATTTTGTCTCACATAATGTTCTATAGGATGTCTCACATAATAAAATTTATGTTTGAAAATTATTTTCTTATTTAAAAAATTTGTTGTATTTACTTGAGAATTTTTACTCCTCTAAGGCTTAACTGGTTATGGTAATGGTTCGACTCTTCCCTTTGTCGTGCATATGATCAACTAAAAACACAATGACTAAATTGAAAAACATTTTTAGAAAACAAACCTTTAGTTAGTGCAAGTGCTCACCGTTGATCAGTAGTAAAGGGATGGAAGAATTCCAAGTCGTCTCCCAAGGGAACAAATTTTAAACAAAATTCTTTAGAACAATAAATTTTTTTCTAAAAATTGCAATTTTAGTAACAAAAGAAGTTGATTTGGGGTTTTAGTAAAAGTTTAACTTAATAAAATAATAGTGAAAAATAGAGATTCAAACCTGTTCATGTTCCTTTTCGAAAGTAAGTGTAGCCTAATATGAAAATTTATAACTTAGCTCAATTTCAATATATTGGTGAATTAGATTAAACACCTATTTGATCAAACCAAAGCCATTAAACCTGTTTTATTTCTATGGTTAATGTGAACTTAGAATATTAAAAATACAATCTCTTGGTTCTAAAGGTTTTGCCTTATATCGAAGGTCAAAATCAAAGTTCTACGTCTAGGCTCTTTTCCTTAATCACTTTTACGAGAACCAAATTTCACCTAACCATTTCAATATTAGATTCAATTTTTTTACTCTAGACGATCAATCTAGACTAATAATGATGAAATGAAAATAAAAAAAAAAAGTGAAACAAGCTATCAATTGAGTCAACCCACTTTATTTTACATATTAAGCATTTTCTACATTCTTTATGGTATTCACTGATTTACATATTTGAATCCAAAAGAAAAGTTTAGCTCATGATGGAAGAAAAAAAAAAAGAAGAAAGAAAGCAAATTAGAGATGTAGACAATTTCATAATGAAATTGATGAAGAAGATATAAAATTTCCTATTGAGAAAGATTCCAAGATTAAACAAGAATAGTGCTTGAACAAAAGATGAAAGCTAAAAGAACTCAAAAATACCAGAAAGAGGAAATGAAACGTAAAGAAGAAAGATGTGATTCTGATCTAACTTGACTCATTCGAACAGGACTGGATCGACACAAGTGTAGTAGCTTAGAGATTCAAGAATCAAACAGTCAAATAACTAAAGACAAAGGTGCAAAATTTTTGTCTATGCTTTCTTAGAGGAATGGATGAATAATAGAGAGTCTTAGAGCCTTTTTAATAGAGTACAAAGAAGTGTAGGTTGCTGCCGAAGATGAGGGCTCATAGGTTGCCTAATTTACCAAGTTTGGTGGTGAAAATCTTGAAATTAAGTCCAAAATCCAAATCTGTAATTTTACTTTCTGTTGTGGTCGATTACAATAGTAATCGTTTTTTTTTTTTAATGTTGCAGCAATTTGGCTTCGATGAATTTTCTGCAAAAGTACATAGATATTAAGAAGTTTCTTGCCCATTTTCAACTTTTTTTTTCACAAAGATTAAAAATGTCATCTCTGAACTATTTACTATTTTAAACTTGATTTTTCTATGCAAAAGACTAAATGTATGCATTTTTATATCAAAATACTTAGGTTTAGTAGCTAAATAATTCTAAAAATTGAAAATTATCAGCATATTTAAGGAATTATATTTTTTGTTTTAGGATTACCACTTTGAAAAGAAGATTTGTGTCATTTCTTGTGTTTTGTTGAAAACAATAAGTGTGTCGATCCATACAATTATGAAGCAAGAAATTCTAGAGATCGTGAGTTGTTTCTCTTGATCATATTGAATTGTCTTAAATAAGCAGGAATTTTCACACTTAGTGGGAGCCTAAGTATATGGACTCCCTAAGTGTGAAACTCCATCTCAATAATGGCTTCTTCTCAACTAATCCATGGTCCAAAGGGTCTAAAACACCCATGGATAACAAAAGTCCAATTTCACAAAGACACGAACACTACAAGAATTTTGGACTTTAATGTCGGTTGGAAAAAGTGAAACCGGATGTATAATATCGATTTTGTTTTTTTAAAAAAGCGGATCTTTAATGTCGGTTTTAAACTGACATTGTAGGTATACATTTGTTTAAAACCGACATTAAAGATCCGGTTTTCTTTTTTTTTTTTCTTTAAAAACAAAACCCATTCCCCCCCATTTTTTTTTCATTTCCCGCTTCTATCCCTATCTATCCTACCTATCCCTTTTCTAAACCCTATTTCCCCCATCAACCTCCTCCTCCCCAGTCTCCCTCACCATTTTTGTCTCTTACGAAAATGATATTAGGTTACATTTTGTTTCTCTCCTTTTTCTCTCAGATTTCAGACAAACCTTCGTAGACGGCAAAGAGAGCTGAAACCGAAAGCTATCAAAAATGGCGACCAAAAATGCCAAAAAAGCCAATTTCTTGGATCATCACTCCCTCAAACACCTACTCGATGAATCTGTTTATGAGGTAGAAAGGTAAGAGATATGTGGAACCAATGAGAAATGGCAGAACCCGTAGATAGGTCGGCAATGCCGGTCCATGTAGTACCGATTTGAAATCGATTTTGCATCTTTTCGTACTCCCGATGCCATTGATAAACAAGCAGCGAGAGTTATAGTCGATGCTTTGAGAAGATTCCAACGATGATTGAAAAATAAATTGAAGAAAGAACAGAGAGATCGACAGAGATATGAAGGATTTGAATCTGTTTCTGAGGTAATTCAATCTGCAATTTCATTCCCCCTTTTTTAGATTTTTTCGTGTCAATTTTAATCTAGGTTTGAGATTGTTCCTTGTAGATTGTCACATGAAGGATTTGAATCTGTTTTCGAGGTAATGCTATTTGGCTACATTTTAGTGTTTCTGAATATAAACCAGCTAAAAAAACCACAAAGTTCTCGCCCAAATCCCTCTCGCTCTCGCTCATAAAGGCCAAATCCCCCCCTCTCGCCCAAATCCCTCGCTCTTGCTCATAAAGTCCATCCACTCTCACTCTCGACCTCGCCCTCGCCCACGCCCACGCCCAAGTCCCTAGCTCTCGCTCATAAAGTCCATCCGCTCTCGCTCTCGCTCTCGCTCTCGCCCTCGCCTTCGCCCTCGCCCTCGCTCATACCTCCACTCTCGCTCTCGCACATAAAGTCCCCTCTCGTTTGACTTGTATAAGAGTTAAACGAGATATCTATCTACCGATGCTCGTAAACTGGATGAAATATCTATCCCATTCGGCTTCCATTTATCGTTAAATCTTTGTCTTCAACTCAAAACATTGCATCAAACATGTCAGTTCAAATCACCAAGATGTACTGCATTCTGTATTGTGATTTGTCCTTCCAGGAACTCAAGCACAATGGTAAGAACATACAAAAACATCAGGTCTTCCAATTACTTATTTACTGTAGAGTTTTCTTGATCTTTGTTGCTTTTCGAGTGTTCATAGAATGTTGGAAGCGGGAGCTTATCCTATAAACTATACGCTCGGAATCGTGTTGAATGCTTGTTCTTTGCAATCTATCGAATTCGGGAGGCAGGTTCATGCATATATCATCAAATATCATATAGATTCTCCGATTTAAATAGTTAGTATCTACTAGCATTCTTTAACATCCGATTTAAATAGTTAGTATCCTAAAACTTGAGTTTGCTACTTTTTTGTTTTCTTTTTAATCATGTTGATTGAAGTTGCCTCACATTTGTATTCTCTCAATCTCTTCCTCTACCATATACTTTTAATGGTATTGTTTGTGTGTTTTTTAGGTGTTTGGAAGGGGTGGGGAGGAGATGGATTTCTTGCAACAGCAAGGAATTTACATAAAAATTGTTCCTGGTAAGTGCATTTTTGAATGCTTGCAGTTTTAAGCACAGTTTCTAAGTGTTTTCAAGTGACTCTATTTGTAGTTTATTGGATAAGACTTTGAATTATGTTGATGTTACAGGAAACATTATTTGATCCATATGCTTTGGGTTGTGGGCATCTCTTCCGCAAATCATGTGTTTGTTTAGCTGCTTCAGTGATGATTTGTGATGGACTGAAGGCTGCCAGCCAGGAGTCTAAATGCCCGGTTTGTAGAGAGGTTCGTGTTTAGTATTTGAAGCATTTAGATTATTTTCCATGAGCTGTTATGATTTGAAAAGTTTGAGAAAAAGACGAATGCACTAATGCAGGCTTCTTTTTACAAATCAGTAGGCTTCTTTTTACAATTTGTTCATACTTTTCTGTTCCAAATTAATACTCTAATGCACTAATGCAGGGACATTATCATGGTTTCGAACCTGAACCATATGATCCAATTTTGCCTTGCGGTTTTCAATTCATGCTCTGTCAATGGGATACATCGAAGCTTTGGAATTTACTACCTTGGGTTTGCTTGCATTTGCATTTGTTAGTTTGTCTTCAGCTAATTATAGATTAAGAAAAAAAAAAGGGGTTTGTATTAGTTGATACTGGAATTGTCAATATGTTTTTGTTCTTTGCAATTATTTGTAAGCTAAATGGTAAATTGAAGGTTAGCTTTTGGAATTGAAGGAGTTGGTATTCTGGATCTCACCATTTATTATATGAGACTTATTCAATGTCGGTTAAGAATTAAAAAAAAAAAAACAGGCTTTAATGTTGTTTGCAACCGACATTAAAGGTCTTTAATGTCGGTTCTTTAATGTCAGTTGCAACCAACAGGCTTTAATCACTAAAGACCTTTAATGTTGGTTGAAACCGACATTAAAGCCCGAATTTCTTCTAGTGCAAGAGCACAAAATTCCTAATTTTGTTTCGACTAAAAACTTAAAGAGGAGTTTTTGAAGTAGTTGCACTCAAATTCCAATCAGCTTAACACTAAAAAAGAGAGATGGAGAAAGTGTTAGTCTCCTTCATCTTACATATACTTCTAAATTTTTTTTAAAAAAAGGTGAAACTTTAGCCTTTACCTACCTCATTTTCCATAGTCCTCATTAACCAAGTGAAAGGATTATATCCCGTAACGGAAATGTTTTATCACTTTTGTCTTTGAATTGGAAGAAGAAATTGTACAGAATTAATCATAGAACATCAACATGCTATAAATATGCTAGGTTAATCATACAAATAAGATTGAAAAATACTATCCTTGAAGAATTGTTCTTCTATCTTCTCCATGTCTTCTTAGTAAGTATTACACTTCTTTCAGATCTTTGCTGCTATTCTCTGGCAAGGACTGGTTGGTGGGAGTCTCTTTGAAAATTATAGGGAATATATTTTGACAGAAAACTCCTCTATAAAATTTTTAGAGATTTTTTTCTTTGGGAGAGAGTTTTTCACGTTAGAAAAGCATCAAAACCCTCTGTAATTAATCATAAGTGAGGAAGATGGGAGTTGTAACTCCTTTCAACAACTCCCCTTTAACCATAGGGGAGTTAATTATTTAATTTTAATTAATTAATTAAATAAATATCTTATATTTAATTAAACATATATTTGAATCATATTTAAAATTTCTTTCTCGTAACCTATAGTTATAATATGAATTTCATTCACAATAATTTTAACCTATAGTTATAATTGAAGGGATTGAATCCCGTGTGGAAGTGCGTGGATGTCAATACCACTATTTTTAAATAATTTTTGGAATTCAAGAAGATAGAAAAACATACATGCAATACTGTACAAACATATAGGATAAACAAAATACTGAAAAATAATATTAATCATGCTTTTATAGTATGTGAAATACAAAATGATAGAGGAACTTATCCTTGAAGACTATCGTCAATGCTTTTCCTCTTCTCTGCAAGACCTCCTTCCACGAACAGGATTAGGACACCACCACTTGAAAACCTTACTATTCTCTGGCAAGTATCTGGATTGTGGGACCTGTATTTCGGAAGAAGAAAAGGGAATGGAAAAATCAAGAGTAGAACTTTTCTCTGTTGATACTTTGGAAGGGAGAGTTTTTTAAGGGAATAATTTTGCAAGAGGGATATTGTACTTCAAAAAGTGGATAATCCTTCTAAAATGTAATTTTTTTTTCATTTAAATGAGCGAAGGGAAGTTACATTAACTCCCATTCAACCTCCATTCATAACTCCTCTGCCATTAGGAAGTTGACCTAAAATTCAATTAAATTAAAAAATCAAATTAAACCATATTACATTCAAATTTGAATTTAATTAAATTACTCCAATTATTTAATTAAATAAATAATTATTTAAATATTTAAATATATCATATTAAATAATACTTTATTTGAATCATATTCAAATAAACATCCTTCATCTAACCCATAGTATTAATATGAATCATATCCATATTAATTTTAACCTTTAGTTTTTATATGAATCTTATTCATATAATTAACATTGGAATCTTATTCAAATATTTATCTCTCTTATATTATTAAGTTTATTTTTGAATCATATTCAAAATTAACTTCATATTATAATGTATTCATAAACATTATATTAATTATATTTCATACAACTAATTTACATTCCCCTAACATAATTTAAACAATTCAAATTATTTCAAAATTAATTGAAAATTTATTTTCAATGACAAAAATGCTAAAAATATTTACAAATAATAGAAAAATATCATAGTTTATCTGTGATAAACCGCTGACTTGATCCACTCTTACTTATACAAATCAAAGAACTGCGCTTATAGACAGGAGTCCATAACTCACTCAGGATTGAGATCGAGTTACAAATGGCCATCCTATGAAATATTAATCTCTTCAGTTAAACGGTGTTACAAAGAGATTAAATATTTCGCAATCTAATCTTATACAAAGTCTTTGTATAAGATACCTCACTCGCATGTCTCCACATAAACGATTTGGATCACAATGTTTGCAATGATTACAAAGTGGGTCGTATCCATAATGTTACTGATAAGACATCAAGACATCCAACCTTATCTATATACCATAGACCCTTTAGGTTATTACTTGAACATGATGTCAACTTTTAAGTTATTACTTCAACATGATGTCAACTACATACTATTCAAGTATCTTGAAATAACTTTGAACTTTTACTGTAATCATTATTGGATATTTAATAATTAAATTAAATACTATATTAAATAATTAATTAACTATAAGGATTTAGGGCACAAATCTCAACACCAATAACATAACAATTTCGAGAAATCAAGTAGAAAGAAAAAAAAGAAAGATATGTAGATGCTAAAGAAGATAAGAAATCAAAACGAAGCAACAATATAAAATTCAAGAGTGCAATTGAAAAATAAAAGAATTACATGGATCTTGGTTAATTGATAATACCCTAAAAGCATTTAAATTTTATAGATTATGTCTAACTTTTTGGGTAGTTTGTGCCTTTATTTGTTAAAGTAACTTTCACATCAAAAATTCAAATAAAAAATAATATAAATACTCAAATCCAAACTGCCCAAAAATATTTGCAAAGATCACATTTTTTTTTAGTATTTAAATTTAAATATGGAAATATAATAATCGAATATATAAAATATAATTTCACCGAAAAAGTAAATTTGAATGAAATATAGTTACCTGACCATGTAAAATATAATTACACAGTATTCTGAACATTTGCTGTAGGACCATGGGGGCAATTCATGTAAAAAAAATAGGGCCCACGTGCACTATAGTGTGTTTGCCATTTTTCTACAGCAACCTGGTTTAGTTAATAGTCAGATTAACACACAGAAAAGGAAGGAATGCTTGTGTGTATATTTTCACTATATAGAGGGCAAACTTTAGCCCTATTTATGAACATATCTTGCCTTCAATGTGGGAAAAGAACGAATACTAAAGAATCTGTAACAGATAGGAGGGAAAGGGAGAAGGATACAACCAATTAGAATAGAGGGAAAATAATAACTTTAACAAATCAGATTATTTGGAATATATTTTCCCATTTTAACTTGGCAGTTGGCAGGCCTTGTGAGTTGTCATCCTCTGTCTTTTTTACTTCTTCCAGCTGTGAATTCTCTCTAACATCCCCTCAAACTTGGGGTTAGTTCAACAAGACCAAGTTTGTCACGTAGACAGTAAAATTGGGAGTGAGACAGTGGTTTGGTTAAACAATCGGCTAACTTATCTGTGGTAGGAACATAATAAACTTTCAGATTTTCCTTAGGTACCTGATTAAAGTGCACATCATTCTCAATGTGCTTGGTTCTAGCATGAAAAACTAGATTTGCAGCAAGGGCACTGACACTCATATTAACACACCATAAGATTGGTTTGAATGGCGAGCACATCCCCATTTCCTTGAGAAGTTGCTGCAGCCATATAATTTCAGAGGATGCGTGGGCAAGTGCTCGACAGTCAAACTCTGTACTGGAGCGAGCAACGACCATTTGCTTCTTAGATGACCACGATACTAAATTGTTTCCTACAAAGACACAATAGGCAGCTACGGATTTTCTGTCATCGAGGTTTGATGCCCAGTCAACATCTGAGAAAGCAGAGATTTTAAGATCCTGACTTGGTTGAAATAGAAGACCAAGATGTCTGGATCCACTAACATACCGAAGAAGTCGTTTCACTACTTGCCAATGACTATCTGTGGGTTCTTGAAGGAATTGGCTCAAAGTATTAACACTATATGCAGTGTCCGGTCGGGTGTGAGTTAAGTACTAAAGAGCTTCAATGATACTACGATATATAAAAGTATCATCAAGTGGTATTCCTTCAAATTTTGACAAGTGTTTGTCTTGAACATTGGGAGATGCAGTAGGTTTAAGAGTGTGTAGATTCAGTTTGTGAAGAAGGTCGTTGATGTACTTTGTTTGATTGAGGATGATTCCCGAGTCCACATATGTAACTTGAATTCCCAGAAAATAATGTAATTGACCCATGTCTTTTAAAGCAAAGGTGTTGTCCAGCTGTTTGATTAGAAATTCAATGAGCTTCAAGTCATTCCCTGTTAATATCACATCATCAACATATACTAGTAGAAAAACTGTGGAGGGTCCTTTGTGAAGAATGAAGAGAGAATTGTCTGATGTCGAGGTACTAAATCCCCAATTGAGAATAACTGTTTTTAAAACTGTGTTCCAAGCCCGAGGGGCTTCTTTAAGTCCATAAATGGATTTAGTGAGTTTGTAGATGTAGTTTGGATATCTTGCATCAACATAACCCGGTGGTTGGGACATGTAGACATCTTCCGTAAGAGTGTCATTTAAGAATGCATTATTGAAGTTCAATTGACAAAGAGGCCAATTATAAGTGACAACAATGCTAAGTATTACCCGAATAGTTGAGGCTTTAACAACGGGGCTAAATGTTTCAAAAAAGTCTATTCCCGGATGTTGATGAAATTCTTTGACTACTAGTCTAACTTTGTAGTGTTGAATGGACCCATCAACATTTCTTTTCAGGTGATAGATCCACTTATTTTCGATCACATTATAGGTTGATGACGGTGGTACACGCTTCCATGTTTTATTTTGAATGAGAATCGAGTATTCACTATCCGTAGCTTGCTTCCAATGAGGATTTGCCAAAGAATCTTTCACTCTAGTTGGCTCTGTGAGAGTCCAGTCAGTTTGCTGTGCAATCCAGGATTTTGGTTTAAAGATGCCAACCTTGGCTTTTGTTATCATTGGGGGAGAAGGTTGTGGATGATGGTTTTGAGGTGCTGGTTGAACGGGAGATTGAGACTGAGATGGAGAAGGATTAGAACTATGAGAGATTGGAGAAGTTGAACAATCATTAGCTGAAGTTATTGGGATAGGTAGAGATGAGTTCGGCTGCTCAGACTCATTTTCTGTTACGATATGATGGGATAGAATCAGTATTGAGATAGGTCATATTGGTTGTGATTGTGGGGTTATATTTGTATCAGAAGGGGGGTTATGGGTGCTAGGTGGAGTTGAGATTTAAGGGTGGGTTGTAGGGAAGTTGTCAACTGGAAAAGGGAGAGTATGTAATAGGGGCTGCAAGTTAGGTTGGATAGATTGAAAATTTTGGTTCGTATCAGTTTTCACTTGAGTTTTAGAGGAAAATGGGAAGACAGCTTCATTGAACTTTACATTTCTTGAAATATAGATCCTCCCTAACGGACTTAAACAACGATAGCCTTTATGAACTGGACTTGGCCCCAGATAAACACATTGTTCAGAGTGCAGTTGAAACTTGTTGCCTTGGTAGGGACGTAAACAAGGGTAGCACGCGCAGCCAAAGACCCTGAGAATAGAAAGAACCAGTTTAATGTGAAATAATAATTCAATAGGAGATTTACCTTGGAGAATAGGGCCGGGCATTCCATTAATCATGGTTGAGGCAGTAAAGAAGGCATCCTACCAAAAGGATAGAGGCATGGATGTTTGTGCAAGTAACGTTAGACCAGTCTCAACTACATGCCTGTGCTTTCGTTCCGCTCTTCCATTTTGAGCTGAAGAGTATGGAAAAGATCTCCTTGTTATGATTCTTTCAAACTCACAGATATAATAAATTTTGGAGTATTCATTGCCATTGTCGATTTGTATGGTCTTGATTGTTTTGTTAAATTGATTATTCACTAGCTTAAGAAAGCGTTTGAATGCATCCACAACCTCACTTTTTAACTTTAGAGGATATATCCAAAGATACCTGCTGAAATCATCAATGAAGGATATATAATAACGATAACCATTGGAGGATGTAATTGGTGCTGGACCTCATACATCAGAGTGAATAACATCAAAAGCAGTAGAGGCATGAGACTCAGAATTTTGTTAGGGAAGGGAATGAGTCAGAATTTTGTTAGGGAAGGGAATGAGATTTGCCCAGCTGACAGGATTCATAAAATAAGGACTCTTCATTAGATTTTGTATCAAGATTACAACTCTTGAGTAAATAACATAAAGTTTTAAGGGATGGATGACCTAAGCGTCTATGCCAAACAGTACATGACTCAACAACATTCACCTGAACTCTTCCACTCGTGATAAAGGTTGTTGTGTTCTTATTTTTGTGCAAGTACTGATGCCCTTGTGGATTGCTGTCTCTTACTATTTGAACATCTTTCAACCAGTATAAACCATCATTAAGCCCCCCTCTCAGAAGTGTGAGTCTTGTAACATTGTCCTTAATCAAATGATGATCACCATAAAATTCAAGAAAGAGTGAGTTATCTTGGGCAAGCTTAGAGGCACTAAGTAAATTCTTAGCTATGGTAGGAACACACAACACATTTCAAAGATGAAACAAATTTAATCCATTAGATAAGCAAGAATCACCAGTATATGTAATTTGTAATTTGTCACCACTACCAATTTTTACTAAATCAGTACCACCATACTCTGTTGGGTTGGTAATGTTGTTAGGGTCAGTTGTCACATGATTTGTAGCACCACTATCTGCATACCACGAGGAGTCTCTAACAGTTTCGGGTGTGGCAACAAAAGGATTAGATATATGTGTAGATAGAAACGCATTTGGATTGATGTTAGGTGCAGACATACTAGAGTTTTCTCGTCACTTGATTTGCATTTAGAGTAAAATCTTTTTCAAACTGATGATAGCAGACCATGGCAATGTGGCCATATTTTCCACATACTTGGCATATTGGACGATTGTTGCCACGACCCCTTCCTCGTCCTCTATTGTTCATACTATTGTATTGATGGTTCTGACCATGATTTCCACCTCCTTAAGACCCACCAGACTATTGCCGATTGAAGGTTGGAGGTCCTTGAGGTTTTGACCCATTCTATGTTTTGTTAAACACTGCATTGACAATAACAGGATTGTTGAATGACTTACTTGCCTTCACTGAGTTTTGATGCTTGAGTCTCTTCTTATATGAGAGAAGCTCGGATTGCATATCCAACCATGATATACCCGCTTACCTTGAATACCTACCACAACAGGATTGTACTCTTCATCTTGAAGGATCTCATACCGAGAGTTCCATGAGCGGGCTTAGATTGCTCCGATTTCACAGTGACCAAAACATAAACGTCATACATTTAACATATACAGTTATGCATATAAAACTCATTATCGGCATGCTCAGAATACAATAATTCACAAGGAAAAAGATTCATACTAAATGAAGACTGTCTTCGTATGTCTGAATCCTCAGCAACGGAAAATCTCCCACCGATCTACCAGCACCCAGCGAGTATGTCGATTGCAATAGCACGATCTGAACATACACGAACAATGTCGCAGGGATGACACCACTACAAGAAAAACCCGGGTATCCTTGACGTAAAAAACCCAAAGAGTGGGCTCTGGTGAGTTTGGTAGAGGACAGAGGAGAAGACATCGTGTAGACGATAAGCAAGTGGGAGATGAAACTCTGCTATCGTATAGTGGAAATGCTTATCTTATAGTAGAGCTACACGATCGTGTAGAAAAAACTGAACAATCGTTTAGGAAAAATGTATACGATCGTTTAGAGAATGCGTGAGGTAGATGATCATTTAGATGAACGACCTTCTATCGTATAGGCTCTCGCGGTCGCTTTCACGAATTCTTTTTGGGCGCGGGTGTTACGAATGCACAAATGAATAATAAAATGAAAATGATTTTCATTACTTTAACTCGTCGGTTACCATAACCTTCGCAACCCCACTTCCCACGTCCGAACGTGGGTAAATTCGTTAATTATCAAATAATTAATCAATTAATTTCATTAATAAATATAATCATATTATATTTATATCCTATAGTTTGATATCATATATCTACTATAGTATTTTCTCCCCTACTTGATATAAATCATATGTATATCTAATTTTCTCCAAAATAATGTATCTCACACATTTAGCCAATTATATCATATATAATTAACCAGTCCAATTATATCATAATAATTGAACTTCCTCTTGTCAATTTAAACATTTTAAATTAACTCAAACACTGGTTCTCGACTTTATCTAAGCTACCCAGGTGACCTAATGGATCTATGGCTCGAAGCTCCAATGGTATGTGAATAACTGACTAAACTCTTTAACCACGAGATCTACCATCCGTTAACTATCAGTGATTCCACTAAAGACCAACAGTTGAACTCTTTTTACTACAGATATATTTCATTGTGCATCGAATATAACCAATCATGAGTACGATGACCCTTCACAGATGCTCGTAAGTACAGTTGAGCCTATTTACTGTTTTGCCCCTGTAGTTATATCTCACTCCTTAAATACCACTGATTCCTCTAATGAACAATACAACATAGTCCAACTATGTGGGAACACCTCTCGGGCCAAGAGAATATGTGTGACGCCACATTGTTCAAGCCCCGGAATCAGCCCTTAAGGGAGCCATCTATCTACTTACCCTTGCCTTGGGAAAGGAGTGAATTCCATCTTGTATAGCAGAGTTCCCAAATCTTAAATCAGACGAATCCCCAAAATGGTAGGTTTGAATCGGTGACTTGGCCACTCGCACCTATACAAATCAAAGGACCACCCTCAATGGCAGGAGTTTTTAACTCATTCAAGATTAAGGTCATGTTACCTATGGTCATCCTAGTGAAGTAAAGTCTCTGTCATGAACGGTGTTATATAACGAGACATTAACACTTCATTGTCAGGTCTTATATAAACTCTTTGTATAGGATGCCCCCGCTCGCATATCCCCAACATGAATGATCAGGATCAGACCATTTATGATAAGTCACAACAATTATGACCATTCCACAAAGCGGGTCGTGTCCGTAGTGTTACAGGATAAGGTTTCCCTCCTATATCCATATATGTTATCACTCAAGACATGATCCACTTGTATGTCACCACATACATGCTTGAGTCACATACAGATAACTAGGGATTTTATGTTTATTGGTTTGTGGTAAAGCAAATAAAACAAATAACCGAGCAAAACAACAAGATGTGAAGTAAATATCATATATTAACAATCACAGATGTTCGTATATACTGTTTATAAACTGTAGGACACAAGACTTTAGAACATCAACCCCAACAATCTTCTACTTGTCCTAAAGTGAAGTGGGGTGTACAAAAAACTTAGTACAAAACAATAAACTAATGCATAAAAGACCAGTATAATAAAATCTCCCACTTGCCCTAGTTTAGCCGCGGGCGATCCTGTAGAACCATGCTCCATAGGTGACCTTCAAACACTGTAGCCGAGAGAGCCTTTGTAAACAGGGCAGCAACATTGTGCTCCAAAGCGATCTACGTGACGATCACATCCCCTTGATACACTATCTCGCGGATCAAATGATACTTCCGCTCTATGTGTTTACCGCGTCGGTGACTCCTTGGCTCTTTGGAGTTCGTCACTGCCCCACTATTAGCACAATAGAGGGTAATGGGCCTAGACATATCTAGAACAACTTCCAGGTCTGTCAAGAACTTCCTGAGCCAAACGACCTTCTTAGCAGCTTCGCAAGCCGCTATGTACTCCGCCTCCATAGTGAAGTCGGCGATGCACCCCTGCTTAGTTCTTCACCACACTACAGGTCCTCCGTTAAGAGTAAAGAGTGACCTTGATGTGGACTTGCGAGAGTCCTTATCAGTCTGAAAGTCAGAATCTGTGTATCTTGTAAGGATTAAATCTCTCGAGCCATACACGAGCATGTAGTCTCTCATTCTCCGAAGATACTTGAGGATGTTCATCACTGTGGTCCAGTGAACCTGGCTTAGGTTAGACTGATACCTACTGACTATGCCCACAGCGTAGCAAATGTCTGAACGAGTACAGAGCATCGCGTACATCAAACTGCCAATGGCAGACGCATATGGGACCCATCTCATCTCTTCAACCTCTTAAGGCGTCTTAGGACACATTTCCTTAGACAAAGTGACTCCATGCCTGAATGGCAATAGACTCCTCTTGGAGTCCTGCATCGAGTACTTGAGCAACATCTTGTCAATGTACGATGCCTGAGACAGTGTTAGCACTTTGTTCTTGCGATCCTGAAAGATCTGTATACCTAGAACAAACTGAACCTCTCCCAAATCATTCATTTAGAATTGGGTCGCTAGCCAGTTCTTAATTGCACTCAGTAGACCTACATCATTCCCAATGAGTAGGATATCATCTACATATAACACTAATAAGATGACTGAAGCGTTGATGAATCTTCTTATTGATGATCTTCTTGTAGACACAAGATTCATCAACATTTTGGTCAAAGCCATACGACTTGATTGCAGCATCAAACCATATATTCCAAGATCGAGACGCCTATTTCAGTCCATAAATGGACTGATTCAGTTTGTAAACCTTTTTCTCTTGACCTTGGGCTATGAATCCCTCGGGCTGCACCATATAAATGGTCTCTTCAAGATTTCCATTTAGAAATGTCGTCTTAACGTCCATTTGCCAGATCTCATAATTATAATAAACTACAACGGATAGGAGGATGCGGATCGACTTTACCATGGCAATAGGCGAGCTCTACCTGGGTATAACTCTTTGCCACAAGTCGAGCCTTGAAGATCTGTACCTTCCCATCAGCACCCCATTTGCGCTTGTAGATCCATTTACAACATATAGGGCGAACCTCATCAGGCTGATCTACAAGATCCCATATTGAGTTGAAGTACATCGACTCCATCTCGAGATCCATGGTCTTGACCCATTCATCCTGGTCAACATTCTCCATTTCCTTCTTATAAGACAACGGATCCTCAACGTCGCCATCTGCTACCATAGCAAGGATTTTCGTGAAATCCAGATAGCGAACGGGTGGGTTCACAACCCTCCCACTACATCGAGGTTCCTTCAACTCTTGAAGTGGAACCGAGCTATTGGATGAACTCCCATCAACAACTCTTGTTGATGTAGTAGGCTCTTCAACAACTCTTGTTGAAGTTTCAACAGGTTCATTGGAAAGCTCATGAAACACGACTTTGCTTCGTGGACTGTGCTCCCTTATATGATCCTCCTCCAGGAAAGTACCGTTTGTTGAAACAAACACCCTATTTTTTGTTGGATCATAAAAATAACCCCCTCGTGTACCTTTGGGGTAGCCTACAAAGAGGCATAACCTCAACCGTGGTTCCAACTTCTTGGGATTAGCCTCAAGCACATGTGTAGGGCAACCCCAAATGTGGAAATGACGTAAACTAGCTTTACGCCCATTCCACAACTCCAGAGTTGTTCTTGCAACACTTTTGAAGGGAACACAGTTGAGTATGTACACTGCAATCTCCACTACGAAATCCCAAAACGAGTCCAGTAAGGAAGCGTAACTCATCATCGAGCGAATCATGTCTAATAAGGTCCTATTTCTCCTCTCCGCTACACCATTCTGCTGAAGTGTACCCGACGCTGAGAGTTGGGAAATGATTCCATTTTTTATCAAATAGTTCTGGAATGTGGAGTCCAAAAACTCTCCACTTCGATTTGATCGAAGTGTTTTAATCTATCTATCTAATGCGTTTTTAACTTCAGCCTTGAACTCTTTGAACTTTTCAAAGGATTCAGACTTTCGTTACAAAAGATAAACATACCCGTACCTAGAGTAGTCATTAGTAAAACTGATAAAATACTCATAGCCACCTCGGGCTCGCACATTCATAGGACCAGAAAGGTCAAAATATACTAACTCAAGAGGCTTCTTGGCTCTAGAACCTTTTTCAGTAAAAGGTCGTTTAGTCATCTTGCCCTCTTTCGCACACAGGTAAAGAATTTTCTTCTAACTCACTTAGAAGTCCATTCTTCACCAATCTCTCAATCCTATTGAGATTTATGTGCCCTAAACATAGATGCCAAAGTTGGGCATTTTCTTTTGGAGAAATTCACGTTTTGATTGAGTTACGACAGTTTTGAACATTTCATTATTATGGAGGGAATTAATGGCTAACGGCCTTAGCACATATAAATTCGATTCCAGATTTTCTGTTCAAATAAAGACACCATCTTTATGAATAAAAACTTTACTCAAACTGAAAGAAATAGTGTATTTACATTGCAATAAACACTTTATAGAAATAAGGTTCCTTTTTAGTTCAGGAACAATATATACATCATTTAAAATTAGAAACATATTATGTAAAGTTAACTGGAATCCTCCCACTGCCACAGCTGAGACGACGTGCCCGGTGCCTACTCGCATCATCATCTCACCAGCCTTCAGCTGTTGCCAAGATCTAATCCCCTGAAAAGAAGAACAAACATGGTTAGTGGCGCCTGAATCAATTATCCAGGCAGAATCATCATTCTCCACTAAACAAGTTTCGAGCACTAGTAAATCACATTTACCTTTATCCACCTTGGCTGCTTTTTTCTCCTTCAGATACAGAGGACAGTTCCTCTTCCAATGTCCATCTTAGTTGCAATGGAAACACTTTCCCTTAGCAACTGGTGGACGCCTCCTCGAGGTGACAGGCGGTGGGTTAGCAGGTGCTTTCCCTTTTCCCTTACCATCCTTCTTCTTCTTCCCCTTTGCAGAGTTGGAAGTTGAAGGTGTAGACTTCGTTCCTAAGGTCGAACCTATATGGAACGTTCTTGAGGATGAAGCAACGTTTGCCTCACCCTTATGGCTCTCCTTACTTTTCAGTAGAGATTGGTATGTCTGCAACTCGTTGAGGAGAATTGTAAGGTTATATTTCACTTTTTTAAGAATCACATTGCTAGCAAAGTGTAGGAAGCTCTCCGGCAAAGAATGTAGGATTATGCTAACCTGGTTGTCCTCATCGATGGTAGACCCATTCAACTTCGCCACATTGAAATGGACCATCATGTTTAGCACATGTTCACGAATAGAGGTGCCTTCTTGCATTTTGGAGTTGAATATGTATTTAAGAGCCTCATGCATAAGCTGTTTGGACGGTTGTCTAAACATCCCTCGTAGGGACTCCATGGTCTCACGGGCTGAGACCATAGGCTCATGCTTCTTAGCCAAGACGTCAGAAAGACTTGCCAAGATATAGGCTCGAGCCTTCTCATTCGCCCTTGTCCATCGCTCGTATGCCTCCCAAACATTTCGAGCAACATTTGGAGCTGAAATAGAAGGACAAGCCTCCGTGAGAGCGAACATGAGATCCTCGATGATTAGAATCGTCGTGATCATGTGTTTTCATGTTGAAAAATTTTCGCCAGTTAATTTTTCAGCGCTTAACAACGATAAGGTGGCTGTAACCATTTGGAAAAATTGTTAAAAATACGAACAAATCTTGATTAGATTTTGCTAAACCACTTTTAAACCAATTTGTTTTGCAAAACAGTTTCAAGTACCCTAAGTTATAGACTTCTATTTTGCAATGATGCCCCAGTGAGTCAGGACAAACGCCACCGGTGGGGTGATCAGTTGCCCTTTCACTAGGATGAGACATTCTCAACCATTAGGCAGAACCAACTCTTGGAACTGAATCTAATAGCCACCATTTTTCGGTCTAGAATCATTAACCTTTAACTATTCCATGTAAGTGTAACCCCTCGTTTTTGGTGCTAGAGTCCCGCCCTAATGCGCTTACCATAGGGAAAAGACAGATTAGGACAAGAGACTAAGTTACATTATCCTCTTACAGGAAATCAAATAAAGAAACGTGCAAAACTGCCATTCTTTAGGGGGACACTCCCAGGGTACCTCGAGGCGATGCGCAGAAACTTTATTCAATCTAACAAGGGAAACCGAGGGATATGCTGTCACACTTCCTGCTTCCATTTACTATGAACATTCTCTTCATCCACTTTGATATTAACCTACCCAAACACCATCCATTGAGGGGATACGCCAAAGGTGCCGTGAGACTAGGATAGATCTCATGGTGTAGACTTTAGGAGAAAAGTGAAAGGTTTAAGTGAAGCATCTTATATCCCAAGTATCTCCCACTGAATATTCTACCTAGGAATTCATTAACCTAGACAATCCGGCTACTGATTAAGTGGTCATTTTAAAGCCTACTCATAAACAACGTTTTTTTATGAAATATAAACAAGTTCAAGTAGTCACATTTAAACACTTTAATGGACTGTCCTTAACTTGCATGCATGCATCAAATCTATCTAATTCACCTTTCCAGGTAAGTTCCTAGGTAAAGGTGTTACGTTTCCTTCAACTTAAATACCCCAGCCTAGACAGAACCCGCCTTAGACAAAAGGTCTCTTATAGATAGATTTGCTACACTTTAACCTTTTATTCATCAATTTAATCCTATTAAACTTATTAAAAGATTAAAGCCTTAGGGTTGCTAATCATATTAGAACTGTGATCTTAGTTCTATGTGATCCAAGTTTTAAACATTTTAAAACCATGAATTAAACCTAAGTGAGCATGCATGTCTTTCTTATTTCTTTTAGTTCTTATTTCTCTTTAACTCTTAAAAAGAAACAACTAAAAAATATTGCGCATAACGAGGTGATTATAACATTTATAAAGTAACCTATGTGTCATGCTTCATGCAATGTCCGGTCATTACTATATAACTTTTATATTACACGTAATAACCAAGAAAACATGTTATCATTCACCCTTATACTATAACAATTATAATATAAAGATGATGCATGTCAATGCTTTTTATGCATGCACAAATATAACTCTTATATTATATGATGCATGAGTATGCTTTTACATAATTAAAATCATGCTTCTCTAAATTATAACAATTACAATAAAGAGATGATGCATGATCAATACATAACCTAAGACGGGATTTACTATATGTGCATACCATATGACATATAAAACATACATCGCATGTATTAAGCAAAGAAATTAATGGACCGAGATGAGCTTTTAAACCAAAAAATCAGAATGAAAACCCTATCCATTACATTTTTCATCGAGCAAACTAGTTCACAGGCGAATCGGGTCTTGAACCGTCAGGAGGTCTTCATTGTGTAGGAAACTTCTGCAGGTAGACGATAAGAACATTAGCAAACGACCACGTAGACGACAACGAGGCTGCGAAGCCTGATCGTCCAAACGATCGTGTAGCACGGCGACATGTAAACGATTTACCTTGAGTTACAAAGGGATCGTTTAGTCAGTTACTAAGTGATGAAGCTTGCTGACCTAAACGATTGTCTAGCACGCTTGAAACGATATGCGAGTGTCTGATCATCTAACCAATGCGTGCAACTTTGGTAAACGATTTACCTTGCGATGCTAAATGATCGTTTAGTCAGTTACTAAGCAATGAAGCTTGCTGACCTAAACGATCGTCTAGCTCGCGCGCGCACTAAACGATACTCCGCGATTGCGTGTCCGATGTCAACCCGATACGACCAACTCTTGATCGCATACTCCATCGTTCAACCACAATTGCATAGTTCTTCATCTTCACGATGCGATGGACAACGATCGCATAGAACCTTTTCTGCACGATGCGATCAACCCTAGATCATCTTCTTCCTCGAAGAGCCGCAACCTTTGCCCAGAACTTTGACGAATGACTCAAGACTCCAAACACTTTGAATACATACTCGATTACGATTATTTATGCCCATAAATGCACAGGCGTTTGCAAACAACCACAAATGTAAAAGGAGTTAAACAGACCGAGGAAAATCATCCCAAAAACATCCATTAATCTGGCACATCCACAGCAGAATTAACATTTAAAACAGCGTAGAAATGCACCCACCTTTAATGTAAATGTTATTTCATTGCAACAAATGAAATCAGAATATCAGAAACCTGGCTTTGACACCAATTGAAGGATCTCATACCAAGAGTTCCATGAGCAGGCTTAGATCGCTCCGATTTCACAGTAACCGAAACATAAATGTCATACATTCAACACATATAGTTATGCATATAAAACTCATTATCGGCATGCTCAAAATAAAATAATTCACAAGGAAAAAGTTTCATACCAAATGAAGACTGTTTTCGTATGTCTGAACCCTCAAAAACGGAAAACCTCCCACCGATCTACCAGCACTCGGCGAGTATGTCGACTGCAACAGCACAATCCGAGCATACACGAACAATGTCGCGGGGACGACACCACCACAAGAGAAACCCGGGT
Source organism: Benincasa hispida (assembly GCF_009727055.1). Lineage (NCBI taxonomy): Eukaryota > Viridiplantae > Streptophyta > Magnoliopsida > Cucurbitales > Cucurbitaceae > Benincasa > Benincasa hispida. The sequence continues at coordinate 25,586,922 of NC_052349.1, read as the reverse complement.
ATCCTTGGCGTAAAAAACCCAAGGAGTGGGCTCGGGTGAGTTTGGTAGAGGACAGAGGAGAAGACATCATGTAGACGATAAACAAGTGGGAGATGAAACTTTACTATCGTATAGCGGAAATGCTTATCATATAATAGAGCTACACGATCGTGTAGTAAAAACTGAACGATCGTTTAGGAAAAATGTATACGATCGTTTAGAGAATGCGTGAAGTAGACGATCGTTTAGATGAACAAGCTTTTATCGTATAGGCTCTCGCGATCGCTTTCATGAATTCTTTTTGAGTGCGGGCGTTACGAATGCACGAATGAATAATAAAATGAAAACGATTTTCATTATTTTAACTCGTCGGTTACCATAACCTTCACAGCCTCACTTCCCACGTCCGAACATGGGTAAATTCGTTAATTATCAAATAATTAATCTATTAATTTTATTAATAAATATAATCATATGATATTTATATCCTATAGTTTGATATCATATATCTACTATAGTATTTTCTCCCCTACTTGATATAAATCATATTTATATCTAATTTTCTCCAAAATAATGTATCTCACACATTTAGCCAATTATATCATATATAATGAACTTCCTCTTGTCAATTTGAACATTTCAAATTAACTCAAACACTGGTTCTCGACTTTATCTAAGCTACCCAGGTGACCTAATGGACCTGTGGCTCGAAGCTCCAATGGTACGTGAATAGCTGACTAAATCTTTAGCCACGAGATCCACCATCCGTTAACTGTCAGTGATTCCACTAAAGACCAACAGTTGAACTCTTCTTACCACAGATATATTTCATTGTCCATCGGATATAACCAATCATGAGTACGATGACCCTTCACAGATGCTCATAAGTACAGTTGAGCTAATTTACATTTTTGCTCCTGTAGTTACATCTCACTCCTTAAATACCACTGATTCCTCTAATGAACAATACAACATAGTCCAACTATATGTGTACACCTCTCGGGCCAAGAGAAGGTGTGTGACGCTACATCGTTCAAGCCCCGAAATCAGCCCTTAAGGGAACCATCTATCTACATCCTACCTCGGAGAATGAGTGAATTCCATCTTGTGTAGTTGAGTTCCCAGCTCCCAAATCAGACGAATCCCCAAAATGTTAGGTTTGAATCGGCGACTTGGCCACTCGCACCCATACAAATCAAAGGACCGCCCTCAATGGCAGGAGTTTCGAACTCACTCAAAATTAAGGTCATGTTACCTATGGTCATCCTAGTGAAGTGAAGTCTCTGTCATGAACGGTGTTATATAACGAGACATTAACACTTCATGGTCAAGTCTTATACAAACTCTTTGTATAGGATGCCCCCGCTCGCATGTCCCCAACAAGAATGATCAGGATCAGACCATTTGTGACAAGTCACAACACTTGTGACCATTCCACAAAGCGGGTCGCGTCCATAGCGTTACCAGGATAAGGTTTCCCTCCTATATCTATATACTACAAACCCTTTTGGTTATCACTCAAGACATGATCTACTTATATGTCATTACATACATGCTTGAGTCACATACAAATAACTAGGAATTTTATGTTTATTGGTTTGTGGCAAAGTAAATAAAACAAATAACCGAGAAAAACAACAAGATGTGAAATAAATATCATATATTAACAATCACAGGTGTTCATATATACTGTTTAAAAACTACAGGATACGAAACTTTAGGGCATCAACCCCAACACATCTAGGCCTAGAAGAACTTGGGAGATTAGGGCTCGGGTTGTAACAGGATTTCCTGCTTGAGCTAGATTGTCGGAATGTGTTTTCATTAGGCTTAGATACTCACTCATTTTAAGGTTCCATTTCCATGTTTTTTGAAATACTTGATGGAGATAATCCTCCTCAGCCTTTGACTGTATGCCGAAAAACTTATAAATAGCTTGTCAAAGATCCTTGGCATTATCAAACTCCATTAGCTGAACTACTACCTCTGGGGACATGGAGTTGTATAGCCACCCAAGTTGGAGTTGATTAACTTGAATCCAAGCTTCGTATTGAGTGTTGATACTTCTTTCAATCGTGGTGCTGACAGAGTCCTCCGAAACAGCTTATGAACTGACTCTAAATGACGATGAGGAAGTTTCAAGGGGAAGGGGGGAAGTGTTAAGGTTGATGCCCTAAATCTCGTAGGGTTCTATAGTTTGTAAACATTATTGAATAAGTTCATTGTGTATTTAATAAAATATATGATATTTTATTCATTGTCTATAAAATATATGATATTTTAGTTGCATTAACCACAAACCAATAAACTAACATCCAAGGTTATCTTTGTAACTTAAACATGTATGTAGAGACATATAGGTGGATCATGTTTAAGTGATAACCTAAATGGTATGTAGTAGATGGATAAGGTTGGGTACCTTATCCTTGTGACACTACGAGTATGACCCGCTTTGTAGGTGTTACAATTGTTGTAAAGTACTATAAATGATCTGATCCCGATCATTCATGTATAACATCCAAATGGGGATATTCTATACAAAGGAGTTTGTATAAGACCGGACCACAAAATATTTAGTCTCATTATATAACGCCGTTCATAATAGAGACTTACATTTCACTACGATGACCATAGGTAATATGATCTGAATCTTGAGTGAGTTGTGAACTCTTGCTTTTAAGGGTAGTCCTTTGATTTGTACGGGTGAGTGACCAGATTTCCGACTCAACAAGTCTATCATTTTGGGGATTCGTCTGATTGGGGAGCTGGGAACACAGCTACACAAGATGGAATTCACTGCTTCCTCGAGGCAAGGATAAGTAGATAAATTGCTCCCTTAAGGGCTGATTCCGAGTCTTGAACAATGTAGCGCCATACCCTCTCCTGGCCCAAGAGGGGTTTAGTCATAGTTGGACTATGATCTATTGTTTATTAGAGGGATCAATGATACATAAAGAGTTAGATGTAACTAATTTGGCCTAGTTACTTACGAGCAATTTGTGAAGGGTCATCGTACTGTTGATTGCTTATATCCAATGGACACAGAAATATATCTATAGTGCGAAGAGTGCAGCTGTTGATCTTTAGTGGAGTGCCCGACAATCAACGGATGGTGAATAATGTAATTAAAGAGTTTAATTAATTATTCATGTACCGTTGGAACTTCAAGCTACAGGTCCATAAGGTACCCTTGGTAGCTCAATAGGATTAATTGAAAATCAGTTTTTTGGATTAATTTGAATGATTAAAATTAATAGAGGGATTTAATTATTTATGATATAATTATGTTGATTCAATTATATGTGATATAATTGTTATAATGTATTTGATACATTATAGCTTAATGAGAAGAAATAAATATTTGAATGAAATTCAAATATATTTTCTATGAATTGGATTCATAGTTGTTAATTTTAATATAAATATGATTTATATTAAATGTCATATAAAAGATGAAAGAAACTATAGTTTATATTGTATATGATACAATATTAAAATTATAGGTTATATGTTATATTTGATATAACATATAATTTAATATATATATATATATAAATATATATATAATATGATAAGTTAGTTATCATATTTATATTTATATTAATTATTATTTTAATACCAAGGAAGGGAGTTATAACTCCTTTCCCCTTATTTTCTCTCCAATCACATAAGTGGTAGGTGGTTTTTTTGGCAAGTAGAAAAGAAAAAGTTTCTTCTTCTTCTTACTAAGGTAGTTGGTCAAATTTGACAGTAAGAAAAAACTACAGAAGAGTTATGTGTGTTTGAGTTTTTTGATAGAGTTCTTAATCTTTCCTCTTCTCCATTAAGTTTTTCCTCAAAACCAAAATGGCCAAAGCCCACCATTCTTGGGTTCTCACCCTGTACCGAGAAAACATTTGTGGTAGTGTTCGATCTTGTTCGAGGTTATTCTTGAAGAAAGTCTTCAAGGAGTTCGTGAATTGTTCGAGGGAAAACATGAAGAAAGGTCTTCAAAGGTGAGGTTTCTAAAACCCTTTCTTTAGCATGCTATGATTTATAATTAAATGCATATAATGTTTCTAGTTTACTGTAAAAATTTATACTCAATAAAAATGAAATTTGGTCGATCTATTTCCGCTCAATGTTCTCTCTCCAAAGAGTTCCTTCAGGAAGAAACATGGATGGGCAAGGGCTTGTACCTGACAGATGGCCTTCGAGCTTGTAGATGCGCAAAATGGGGAGGCAAGCGTCTTCCATAGGAGATAGTTCCCTCGTTCTAATTTGGTGCTAGTGATTTGGTTGAGGAGTTGATTTAGTGGTGGGTGATTGAATCGAGCAGGCTCAGGTCCTGAGGAGATAACAGTGGGAATGGCATTTGCCATGGAAGCTCTGATACCAAGTCAATAGTCAGATTAACACACATAAAAGGAAGGAATGTTTGTGTGTATATTTTCACTATACAGAGGGCAAACTTCAACCCTATTAATGAACATATTTTGCCCTCAATGTGGACAAATAAGGAATTCTAAAGAATATGTAATAGATAGGGAAAGGATACAACCAATCGAAATAGAGGGAAAATAACAACTTTAACAAATCATATTATTTGGAATATATTTTCCCATTGTGACTTGGTAGGCTTTGTGAATTGTCATCCTCCGTCTTTTTTACTTCTTCCAACTATGAATTCTCTCTAATAGATTTTACCATTTTTCCAATCAACAGTCTAAAAGTTGCTATATATTTCAAATTTCCTTTATTTAATCTTTATTTTCTCTACTTAATATTATTTATACCCCTCGTCATGGACAAGAAAAATCTTGCAAAACAAAAAAAATAAAAATAAAAATCTTATCTCATTTTCACCATTCATTTCCTCTTCTTCTACCTCATCTCTCTCTCATTCATCCAAAGCTGGTTTTCTGGTGGCTAAGTGAGGGATTTTCTTATGGCTATGTGAGTGTGTGTCATTGATTTTGAAGTGTTACGAGGCTATTGAATATGTCTGACTTTAAGATGAAGCTTATTCGAGCTCGTGGCATTTGTTAAAAGTCTGGTGAAACAAATAGATTGTAACAAAAAAAAAAATAGAAAAGAAATTACCTCACCAGAATATTTGTTGAAGAACCGAGAACCTCCAACACAGTTAGTAATCTGTTTTCTCCAGCCAACAACTCCTACGTTTTTTATAAATAGAAAAGTAAATCAAACAAAGAAGATGATGAAAAATGAAAGAATGCTAAGAAATTTTACTTTCTAAAAACTAAAAGGAAAAATAGAGATTCTGTGAGTTTACTCTGTATTTTTTAAAACTCTTAATGAATGAAGTTCTTGCTACTGCCTTCTTGAGAATGGATGTAGGTGAAATACACCAAACCAATATAATGTTTTGAGTACTCTTCTTCTTCCCTTGATCTTCATACTTGTGTTCTTGCTTGTTTCATTTTCTACTTGAAGAAATTCTTCTCTGCTACTTTTTCGAATGAGTACTGCAAAGTGTGTAAAGAAAGTAAGTTGATGATGGAGTTAGCATGCAATTAGTGGAAGCAAACAGAGTCATTAAACACTCTGATTCATCAATTTTAGTAATTAAAAAAGCATGTTCATAACAGAAAATAGAATTTTGAAAAATTACCTTTGAAGACTTTCTTCAATCCACGAAATCAGCTTGATTCTTCACTCTAAAAGAATGTAGACCACTATTAGATCTTTCCTACTATTCTCTAAGACATTAGATTGAATTGTGGGATTCAAAATGAGCAGAATTTAGGGAAAATTTTGAAACAAAATGACTAGTTTTTTCATTCAAAAATTGAAGAACCCTTCTTCAATTCCAATTTCAGAAAAATTCATTTTTCTTGGCCCAATTTCAGTTAAAGTGAAAATAGTTTTATTCAGATCAAGCATGCAATCCTATTGTATTAAGGCTTGAAACCTCTACTTGGAGAATTTGGGTGGAATTATGACTTGAAAGTGAGAAAACCCCCCCTTCATGTAATTTTCCATTTAAAATTGAATTTCAAATCAAAATTCAATTTTTGTTTTAATTTGAAGCCCATTTTCAAAATTAATTGGGAAATACAATTTGTAAAATATTAATTCTATAATTAATATCAAATAAAAAAATAATTTTATACAAAATTAATTTAACAATTAATTTGTAATAAAATTAATTCTTTAATTAAACAATTTAATTAATTATAATAATTTAATATCTAATATTAAATTATTAAAACACCAATTCTATGTACATAAATCCCTATTCCTGTAATTTTAATATTTAAATCATATTTAAATATTATCCAATTATCCAATTTCGTTTAATTCATCAATTAAACGTGTAATTATATTGTATATAATTAATAATTTCCTTAATTTGAATTCGAACGTTCCAAATTCTCTCATCACGCTATTCTAAGGTTTAATCCATTTGTGAGCTAGCAGGGGATCTAATGGACCTACAGATCATGGGCTCTAACGATCTGAGATTAACCGACTAAACTCTTTAACTTAATTAACCAACATTTGTTAACTATCGGGTCAATCCTTAAAGCCTAGTAGTTGTACTCCCCTCACTGTAGATATAATTGTATCCATTCGATATAACCATAATCAGTAAGTCAACGTTGTAGTAATAACAAATGGGTCAAAAAGCTATTTTACCCCTGAGATGTCTTGTTCCTTAAGTCCCACTAATCCACTAATGAACAATTAGTTTGTAATCCAATCACTAAATCGAGTCCCTCTCAAGCCAATGAGAGGGTGGGGTCCCTTGTTCAAGATTTGGAGTCAGCACTTAAGGGAACAACCTCTCTATTATCCTTAAAAGCGGGTAGGAGTGAGTTCCATCTTGCACCCTATGTCCACAACTATCTACTCGATCTTATCCCTCAAATGAGAGGCTTATTGAGTCGACGCTATTGAGCCAACCCTCACCTATACAAATCTAATGATAATCCCAAATAAATAGGAGTTCATAGTTAACTCAAGATTAAGGTCAAGTTACCTAGGTCATCGCTTTGAAAAAGTCAGTCTTAACTCGCATGTCTCCACATGAATGAATCGGGATCACTTTGTTGGTAGCACTTTATAACAACTGTAGTATCTATAAAATGAGCCGCATCCGATGATGTCCCCAGAATAAGGTACCTAACCTTATTCGTATACTATAGACCATTTTGGCTATTTAAACTTGATCCACTCTTATGTCTCCACAAAAAGTTCAAGTACTCATGTAATGGTCATGGATCTTAGTTTATTGGATTTAGGTTATTTCTAAAATGAAGTAAGCAATTCATGCTTCAATAACAACTTTATTGAATCAAACTTCAACAACATCTATATTGATTAACAAAATAAGTTTATTGTTTACAAACCACAAGTTTTATTACATAAAACCCAACAAAATTGAAATCTTTATACATCAAGAAATAAGTTCCTAATAAGATTTACATTAGAAATAAGTTGTTTATTTACTGCATGAATTGTTCGAAGTCTTTTGATGAGAATCTTAATGAGTTCAAGAAATTCACTAAAGAACTTTGCTGCTCTAGGGGACAAATTGGGTTTAGAAAGTGAAGCTACTATTCTAATAAACTTCCTACCAGAAGCCTATAAAGATGTGAAGATTGCCTTGAAGTATGGAAGAAATTCTATTAATTTGGAATCTGTCATTTCAGCACTTAAATGCAAATAATTAGAGCTAAAATCAGAAGGTAAAGGAAATGGAGGGGCTTAATCTCTTTTCTCAAAAGGAAAAAAACTGTTTTAAGAAAAACAAGCCATCTTTCAAAGGTCAAAGGAATTCCAAAGGAAAATAAGGGCCGAAATGTTATTTTTGTCACAAAGAGGGCCATTTTAAATGAAATTGCCTAGAAAACATAAACATAAACTATGGCAGAGACAAAGAATACAAAAGAGACAAGGAACATGGAAGAGGCAGGGAACATGGAGAAGGAGATGTCTCTATTGGGGAGAATGGATTTATTTTTCCAGATGTCACCATTGAGAAAAAGGCCATAAAATAGGATGTATGGAATTAAAAGAAAAATTGAGTCTTGGACTTAGGATGTACCTACCACATGACTCACTCAAAAGATTGGCTTGTGTCTTACAAATCATGTGAGAGATGGGCTATTTTCATGGGAGATAATCACAATTGAAAAATTGTGGGGGAATAGGCTTAGTTGGGTTAAGACTGAAAGACAATAGTGACATCATCTTAACTAATGTAAGGCATGTCCCTGACCTAAGAAGAAATCTAATATCCATTGGGATGTTGGATGACCAAGGATGTCCTTTCATAGAAGAGATGGGTAGTTCACAATTACAAAGGAGTTGAAAACCATTTTCACTGAAGAAAAATTCAATGGGCTATATTTTCTTAAACATGTTGTACCTTCAAGTTCAACACTTATTTCAGAGAGAAAGAAAGTCGAAGAGATTGAATTATGGAATAGGAGGTCGTCACACTTTAATGAAAATGGCTTACATGAACTTTTGAAGCAAGGCTTGATAAAAACTCGAGGCACTAAGAAGCTAAGTTTGAAAAGTCCAAGAGGTTAAAATTTACAAAAGAAGAACACACAACAAAATATATTGTATTGTAGAATATGTTCATAAGGATCTATGGAGACGTTCAAAGATTCTTTCATGGAGTGGTTCTAGGTATTTCTTATCCCTTATATGTGACTATTCTAGAAAAATATAGACTTTCATGCTAAAAACTAAAGACCAAACACTTGATAGATTTAAAGAATGGTCAGCTAGAGTTGAAAACCAAACTGGTTACAAAGTCAAGTATTTGAGAACTAATAATGGCATGGAGTTCCTAAGGAGTTTATTCACTGACTTTTATGTCAAAAATGACATAACAAGGCATAAAACAATTAGTTGTACACCCCAACAAAACGACATAGCTGAAAAAATGAATTGAACTACGTGGAAAAGTTAGGTGTATGCTTTCTGAGGCAAAACTCCCTAATACCTTCTAGGCAAAAGTTGCTGCTACAACTTCATATACTATAAATAGAAGTCCTTGTGTTTTGATTATCTTGAAAACTCCGAAGGAAGAATGGACAGACACACCACAAAAAATATATTATCTAAAATCTTTTGGTTGTGTTGGTTGTGTGCATGTTAGACAGGGGAAGCTAGATCCAAGAGCCATCAAATGTATGTTCCTTGGTTATCCAAAAGGAAAAAAGGGTACAAGTTGTGGCACTTTAATTCTAAGAAAAGCATTATGAGTAGAGATGTAACTTTCAGAGAAATTGAGTTCTATATGAATTTTGAGAACAGGTTGCAGCCTAGAAAATAAGATGGTATTGTTGAAAAAGGAAGCTCAGAAGTTGAAGTTACAAAGAAATCAAGTGTTGTCCACAAGCAACATAATGAAATAGGACCCCAAACTGAAGATATTGATGAAACAGTGGAGGAAATGAATGATCCGCCCACTAATCGTGAACAACCAACAACAGAAACTGAAGAAGATCTTACTAATTACACTCTATGTAAACCCCTAAACTTGTTTTACTAATTACACTCTATGTAAACCCCTAGATCTGACGCTTAGCCCTTCGCGTGCCGTCCCAACCTTATCCAGTTTGATAGTCGGCCACCACTGCTTTGGCCTTTGTCGGAATTTTGGATTAAGGGTAAGTTTAAATTGTTTTTGTTGGGTTTCTTGAGGATTTTGAGTAGTCATTAAAGTTTGGCCCTAATTTGTTGGTACTCGTCGTATTTTGGATGTTTGTCGAAATTTCAGGTTGTTGAAGTTATCGATTAAAGGTGTAGTCGACGAATTTTGGTGAAGGGTAAGGCTCTAAACTCGTTTGAGTTGTTAAGCATGTTGCATGTTTAAGAATTACTTGATTTAAGTTTGATTGAACCATAGACTGCGGCCTAAAATAATTTGCCATGATGTTTGGGTGTTAGGTTTAGATCTTGAGGTTTTCCTGGTGTCTTTGATTTGGGTGATTTAAGTTTGATCTTGTGGGTTTTCGGTAAGTATTTGAGAAGGTTTTGGTTTTTAGGATTAGTGGTTTTGAAACTGTGCTTAGAGATTGAAATTTCATATTTGCTTGTTTGTTACTTTGGTTTGATTCAAGGTTTCGTTGGCAAGGAAGAGGTTAAGCTTGCTAGTTTTTCTAGAATTTGCAATTAGAAGTAAGTAATCTTACTACTCTTGTGCTAGGCAATAAATTTAAGATTTATTTTGAGACTTCTAAGACTATTTATAAGAATAAATTTGTTGATTTTGAGGTATAATGGACTCTTTAGAAAAGATATATGAATATGTGATAATATGTGTGAAGTATGTTATAGGTATGGACATGATTTTAGAATTTTAAGAGACATATTAAAAAGACGATTGAGCATGACCCTAAATTATGAGTTAAGTGACACTACCATTGGAATGTCTTAAAGCTAGGTGAGAGTTAGGCATTTGTAGATGTATATAGTTATGTGATATATTATGCAAGTATGTATGCTATATGATGTATTATGAAATTTCAAATGTTTACTATTTACATGATTTAGTGCATGAAAGTGATGTGCTAGAGTTGATCCATTTAAAACTAAAATAAATACGTATATTGAGGTTAATTAACATGATGTTGATGAGGAGGTTTTGTGGGACTCATGATTATGTGAAAGTTATATGTAACATGAAGTTAGATGCAACATTTTTTCCTTTCCAGATTATTTGACTGCATGAAAGTGATGCACGTCCGAGGGCACTAGTACATGAAAGATATGTACTAGGACTAGTGTGTATGAAAGTGATACATACCTAGAGAGGATTTGGGGTGTACATAAAAGTTACACCCTCAGTGGGTTATGTGTATACGAAAGAGGTGTGTACATAACCATGTGTACGAAAGAGGTACACATTCAATGGGTTACATATATACGAAAGACGTGTGTGCATAACTACCATGTGGACGAAAGAGGTACACATCCCTATATTCATAGAGAGGACCTAGGGTGTACCTAAGAGGTGCACTCTAGGGGAAAGGAAAAAGAGTGAGCCATGTAAGGGAAATCTTCAGGTCCCACTAGTATAGAGTTTCAGTTCATGTTGCATTTATTGGGCATAAATGTTGGGTTATATGTCTTAAAACTCGTAATTTGTAATGTTAAACGTATTCTATTATCAATAAAGATGTTATTGAAGTTTATTCAATAAAATTGTTATTGAATATGTGAATTGCACTTGTAAAGTTTACCAATAAACTAAAGATCCCTGACTATTATATGAATACATGAACTTTATATGGAGACATAAGAGTGGATCGAGTTCAGTAAATAGTCAAAATGTTCTATAGTATATGAATAAGGTTGGGTACCTTATTCTGGTAATACTATCAGATGCGACCCACTCTATAGTTATTACAATTTGTTGTAAAGTACTACAAACGAAGTGATCCCGATTCGTTCATGTATTGACATGAGGAGTGGGGCATCTCATGCAATGAGTTTGCATAAGATCGGATTAAGAATTAAGTCACTCTTACTTTATAATGTTGTTTACTGTTTAAGACTGACTATTTCAAAGTGATGACCTAGGTAACTTGATCTTAATCCTGAGCTAACTATGAAGTCTTGTTTATTCGGGATTATCCTTAGATTTACAGGGGTGAGGGTTGGCTTAACAGCGTCGGTTCAATAAGCCTCACATTTCAGGAGTAAGACCGGGTAGATAGCTGAGGACATAAAGTGCAAAACAGAATTCACTCTTACTCGCTTTTGGGGATAGTATAGAGGTTGTTCCCTAAGTGTTGACTCCGAGTCTTGAACAAGGGACCCCACCTTCTCATTAGCTCGAGAGGGACTTAGTTTAGTGATTGTATCATAAACCAATTGTTTATTAGAGGATCAGTGGGACTTAGGAGTAAGATGTAATCTTGGGGGTGAAACAACTTTTGACCCAGTCTTTATTACGAACAACCTGTGAAGGGTTAACTTACTAATCATGGTTATATCGAGTGGACATAATATATCTACAGTGAAGAAAGTGTAATTATTGGGCTTTAGTAGAGTGACCTGGTAGTTAACGAATGGTGGTTAATTAGGTTAAAGAGTTTAGTCAGTTAATCGCAAATCGATAGAGCCCATGATCTGTAGGTCTATGAGGTCCCCTTACTAGTTCATATCGGACTAAACCTTAGAACAATGTGACGAATGAATTTGAACTGTTCAAATTCGATTTTTGGAGTAAAGCGTTAAATATACGATATATTTAACCTAATGTTTAATTGTGAATTAACATAAGGAGAGAGAAAATAAGAGATATTTAAACCAGATTTAAATATCAAGATTATGAATAGAGATTCATACAAATTGGGATTAGTGTTGGATTTATATTAAATTAAATTGATTAAATTATTTCATTTTAATTTTAATGTTAAAATTAATTATTAGAATTAATTTTGAAATTAAATGGATTTGATCAAAATTGCATTAAAAGTCAATTTGTTTACTAGGTAAAAAAATGCAATGAAAGTCAAATTTGTTGACTTTTGATTTTTAAAAGTCAAAAAGTCAAATTTGTTGACTTTGGCCTTTGAGAGTCAAATTTTGACCAAGTTAGTGAAAAGATCCAACATTTGTGAGTGGGAAATGCCAACTTTTGCATGACTAAGTGTTATCTTCATTTTAAGACACTTGTCCCACTAAATCCCACTTTTTGAGTTGGTGGATTTTTTAGTGTCAAATTCTCATCAAACTCAAAGTTGCATGTTTGCCTGTAATGGTTTTTAAAATGGAGATTATGTGATAATCTCATCCCCTTTTCTCTCAAAGCTTTAGCTTTTTTCTCTCCAAATTAGTCACTCATCGGATCCCACATCTCGTTCTAAGATCGAAGAATAATTGGGAAGACTCTCGTGGCGGTCAACAAACCGTTCGTGAGGAAATTGGAGTTGATTTGGAGAAAATTCAAAGACTACAAAGGTTTTATTCTTTTTTTCATTTTTCTTGTATTTTTGCATACATGCTTATCTTTGCAATCAATCTAATTAGAGTACTTTAGATTCGTTTTTCTTTCGTTGTGCATGTGTTCGTTCCATCAATAAATGTCGAGTTTGACCCCGGTAGTGGGGTTACTTACTAAGTATTTTATACTCATCATTTTCTTATGTTTAGGTTTCAGGTAAGGGTAGAGACGTGCTGACGTATGGCAAGTAGAATTCGTGATCGAGCCACAGGGACTAGTTTTATGCTTCCGCTCATGATGTTTAGTTTTCTTTCATGTTTTTCAACTTTCAGTTTTGATGTTTGAAACTTGCTGTTAATATTTGTTTTCAGACTCATTTATTATCATTTATGATTTATGGGTACTCTATCGTCTGTTTTTAATATCTAAATTTAATGAAGGTCTTTTGAGTTTAACTTATTTATTTAGCATTTATTTTACTATAAAATGGCATCGTTTTAAGTTCCGTGCATGCATATGTTTAGTAACGACCTAGCTTGAGTTCTAGGGGGTCGGGTAGTACAACAATAACCCGGTTATGCGATAAAGAAATTGAAGAAGCCTAGGTGATCGCAAGCCTCAAGTGACGTAGATAAGTTGAGGATGTCAGCCTTAATAACTTGTTAATGGGCTAAGTGGCAGCCTTAAAGAGGGTTAACTAACGATTAATGGACAGATGACACTTAATTAAGCAAACTTACCATGAAAATCCTAAGTATAAATAGGTTTAACAAAGAAAGAGACTGTTTTGCCAAATTTCCATATGCCCAAGAGAAGTGTGAGTGTTTGCTGAGGCATTGAAGGTGCTGAAGAAATTCTGAGTAAGTTTAAGGAGACTTGAGAATTTTTTTCCAGATAAATCAAAAGGTTTTAATGCTTAAATTCTAAGGTGAGAGAGCTAATAATTTTTTAGCAAGTTTTATTAAAAGGAGATTTAGTTAATAAATGGATAAAAATAGAACTATGAAGTTTTAAAAGTTGAAATTCGAATAAATGTTATGGATGAATAAGCAAGCAGTTGGCTTGTCAAGGTGTGCGACGACGCACATAGGTGTGAAGTATAAGGCACTTGAGGGTTGTTTAATGCATAGGCACAAAAGGGTGTGTCTTTGCGAACATAGAGTACCCATAGAGAGAAGACAGTCTCTAGTCAGGAATTATGCTTATTGAGTTGGCAATCTGGCCACTCTCACTCATACAAATCAAAGGACCGCCTTCACAGGCAAGACTTCCCAACTCACTCAGGATTAAGGTCATGTCACCTATGGTTATATAAAGAGACGAATCATTTCGTGTTCCAGTCTTATAAAAACTCTTTGTATAGGATACCTCGCTCACATGTCTCCACATGAATAGTCAGGATCAGATCATTTGTAGCACTTTACAACACTTGTAACATCTATAAAAGTGGGTTGTATCCGTAGTGTCACAAGGATAAAAAAATCCCTCCTTTATCCATATACTACAGACCATTTAGGTTATTACTTAAGGCATGATCCACTTGTATGTCTCCACATATATGCTTAAGTTACATAAAATAACCTCAGATCTTAGTTTATTGGATTGAGTAAATGCTTATAAAATAACATTTATTTTATTAATAACAATATGTTTACAAAGTGTTTACAAACTACGAGACTATTAGGAGAATTAGGACACCAATCCCAACAGCCTTGGCGTCGCGACACTATGCCTGCTGGTATAAATTTTGTTGTTTCAGGAGAGAAGAAAAAAGAAAAACTTAAACTTTTAGAGAGAGAATTCGAATTTATAGAGCTATTCTTGTAATTTTTTGAGAGATTAAATCAATTTGTATTTTGTACCAAATATGCAACTATCAATAGATTGCTTGAAGAATTTCATCATCCATGAGTAAGTAATCTTTTTTCTTGGGAAATTATGTAGATTGACACTTTCTTGAGACTTTTCCTTGAATTTTCTTTCATATAATTACTTTTTTTTTAATGTTCTTACTGAGATTTAGAATAAAATTGATTAAGATTGAATTGACGACTCAAGATCAATCAATTTTTGTATGCAAAAATTACATAGTTCTATAAAAAAAATTTTAATTATGGTTGCAAGAATTAGTAGTATTGATAGAAAATGTGGACTTCTTTTCCTATTTTCTTCAAAGAATCTATTAATGCAGAACATTCATGCAATCAATTTTGAATTTTTAGCCTTTTGATTTTAAGATTAGGATATTTAAGAGAATCCATGAGTTTAATACAATTTAAGGATTAATTGTGAAATGTCTTTAGGAAGCAATTAAGACCTAGATTAGGGTTAATTATCAAATTAGCTAATTAGGGAATTAGAAATTTATTCTTAATGAACTATTGAATAATCTAATTGCATGATTCTTTGTTAAGTCAATGATAGAATTGCCTAGTTTATATAAAATCCCTAAGATTTCATTTCAATTGAATCTTATCTCATAATCTCTCTTACTTCTCTCATTACTAAATTGTCTATATCAATTTTTGCTTTTTCACTTAGTTAGTTCTAGTTCTTAAAACAAACAACTCCCCGTTAAATCTTTTACATTTTGGAATTCAAGTAGTCTATTTTAGGCCAATTAATAGAGGTTCTCTTGGGATCGACCTCTTACTCCACTATTACTACGTGTTAGTTCTAGTTGTAGTTAGAGTATTATAAATTTCATTTGTTTTAGGTAAGATAGAATTACGACACCTATTTTAGACCAAACACTTGGCTCTTCTCATCTATGATAGCCCCGTTTGCCTCCACTATATTGAAATGGGCCATCATGTCCAGGACATGTTCTCTAACAGAGGTCTTTCCTTCATATGCGAATTATAAATGTATTTAATAGCATCGTGTCGTGCTGATAAGGATGATTGTCAAAACATTCCTTACAACGACTCCATGATCTCTCTTACAGTGACCATGGTTTCATGCTTTTTGGTAAGCACATCAGATATGCTTGCCAAGATATAGGCTCTGGCTTTTTCATTAGCGCAGACCCATCTATTATAGATATCCCGAACATTTCAAGTTGCGTTAGGATGAGAAGAGGAGGACGTTCCTTCGTTAGAATAAATATCAAATCATCAACTACTAGTATTGTGTTTATGTTCGACTTCCAATTTGAATAACCCTCTCCATTGAATTTATCATAGGCTAAGAGTTGTATAATCAAGTTTGACATGCTGAAACATAAACAAATTCTATGAGTAAATTGCATCTAAATCCAATTTTAGCAAAAGTAATAAAGTACTCATTTTTCTTTATTTATTTGCAATGATACTTTAGTAAGTCAGAATAGATGCTACCGAGGGACAGTCAAATACTCTTTCACTAGAGCAAGACATTCTCGACCAAATACTATATCCAGAATAACTCTTATTCCTATAGCCATTTAGTTATAGTTTTCGGTCAACAACTTATTAACACTTAGTAACTCTTGTAAGTATGACCTTCCAATTTCAAATTTCATAGAATGGTACGAATATCCCCCGAATAGGAAGATAATGTTCAAGCCAAAACTAAGAAACCATATTCATTTCTGAAGTCTGGGTTGTTCCAAATCTTATGTTACAACCCTCTGAGGAGATCGTCGTAAAAACGACTAGCTAGTGTCGCCTAAAAACGACAGCAGGCGCAACATAGGAATCTTATGGTTCAAACTAATAGAAGAGACCGGAGGATATGTTGACACACTTCCTACACCCACTTACTATAAACTACTTCCCCTATTCACCTTGATATTGACCCATGAAAATACTTTTCGAATGGAGCAGTCGCGGTAAAAGTGACACGAAATCGAGCATGGATCTCAAGGTGTGAACTCCTAGGAATGTGAGAGCTAAAAATAATATTTCATATATATTATCAATCTCCCACTGAAGTGTTTTAATTATTTGGGTATCTTTTGTACTTAGGTATATTTCGGCTAAAAAAATCCTAAGTCTATGTAGTTTATCTAAGTATAACGTTTATATTTGGATTTAACCGACGATGTCTAAGTGATAAAACCATTTTATTATCTCATACTGCTTACGTATGCTCATAAAACCGATTAACGCGGCTCAGTAATTCGGCTAAAATCTCCAGGTAGGAGGTATTACGTAAACCGTCAACTTAAGTACCTCCAGCCTTAGACAGGATTATAGACTGATTGAGTTTGTAACCAAGTTTTATAAGATAACGACCTATTTTAACTATTAAAACAAATTGTTATTTACCTTAAGTGAGCATGTATCTTATCTTTGTTATAGATTTTAAATGTCTAATTCATTTTTAACTCTTATAAAAGTAGACATTCTATAACATAAACTTAAGAATTCCACATTAATATAACAATTATATTAATCTTATGAAACCCTAATTATGCATACTATAGAAATTATAACCAATTTATAACATATATCAATGCATGAAACATGTTTTCCTATGGTGAGATTTTAAATCTACGTGGAATACAATATGCACATACATGTTTAATTTAAATATAACATACATCACATGCATAAAATATTTAAACAACACTGATATGGACCAACTTTGGTATCCTAAGTAAGCAATAAACCATTTTATTACGAAAATAAATAAATAAAAACCATCTTGAGAAAGGCTCTAGACCGCTCGAACCGACCCGAACCAATCGAACTGACCCTCAAAGACTTCAAAAAGGGCTAAACCGATCCAAAATGGGTTGAACAGGACTGGTTGAACCGGCCATCTCTCGCAAATCAATCCTCGTGTGCACGCGTTTTTGGGATGGGATGAGCAGCGTTGTAATGCTCCATCCCAGAGTTGCAACGCCTCGAGCTTCAGAATGAACAGCGTCGTGACACTACAAGAACAACATCACGACGCTGCAAAGGCAGTGGTTGTTTCTCCAGTGTCTACAGCTGACCTTGTTTGCTTGAATCTTCAATTATAGCCTATTTTCAACTCTATTAACTTCAATAAAATTACAGACTCTCAAGCACACATTAAGACTCATCAATCAAGAGCCAATTACAAATTTAACAACTGAGTCAAAGAGAATTCTAATGCCAAAATTAAATTAAAAACCATATCAGTCACCAAACATGCATTGCTAGAATTTCACCCACCAAACTCAAATTAACGTTAATTGAGTGCTTAAATCATGCTCTTATACCATTTGATAGAGTAAACATGCATAAAGTGAAAGCAAACATAATCATTAACTACTCTAATTATACTTACTTTGAATATAAAATATGCTAAAAAACAGTTTAATAGAAAGAGAGTTTCATATGTGTATACCTTTGTAGAAATCTTTTTTATTCTTGTTATACTCCACGAATTTGACCTTCAAATTCTTAGTAGACTACCAAGAGTATCTTGTCTATTATTATCAGTCTTTTGGATTGAGTGGTGGAAACTCTCAATTGAGCTTAATTGAAATAGAGAAGAAGAGGATTTGAGGGAGTTTTAGAATTTTCTGTGAAATTCAACTTGCATGATCATCAATCGTAAAAAATTGAAGCTTTTATTCAGTCAATCCATGCAAGTACTATGTATCATTACATTGACACTTCAAACTCCATTTGAGTTTAATAGGATAAGTATGAAAATGTGGGAAAATCCACTAAATAACTCAAAAGATTGGATATTTCCACTAACAAATTCAAATATTATTTCAATTAATTAAAATTATTTAAATAATAAACTCAATTTCTAAAACTGAATTTTAAATCTGAAATTAATTTCATTTAAATAAATAATTAAATAAATTTAATTAAAATTAGATAATAATAATTTAATATCAAATATTAAATCAATGAAACACCTAATCCTAAACATGAATCCCTATTTATGTAATCAATATTTAAATACATTAAACTCTCCAGTTATGTTTAATTTAAAAAAATTTAAACATTTAATTATATCGAATATAATTATCCAAACCCTTAAATTGAATTTGAACCTTTCAAATTTGAACGCTTCAAATTTGCTCAATATTCTAATCCAAGGTTTAATCTTTTACGACCTAGTAGAGGGACCTTATGGACCTACAGATCTTGAGCTCTAGCGATTTGAGATTAATCAGTTAAACTCTTTAACCTGAGTTAATCAATATTTGTTAACCATCAAGACATGCCACTATAGCTCGATGGTTGCACTTTCCTCACTATAGATATATTTTTGTCTACTTGATTTAACTGATTCGTATTTACAACTAAGTCAAAATTATCGTTTTAACCTTAAAAATACATCTTGCTTCTTAAGCTCCCACTGATCTTTTATTGAATAATTGGTTTATAGTCCAACTAATAAACCACGTCCCTTTCGGCTATGAGAGGACGTGGCCTCTTTGTTCAAGACCAAAAATCAGTACTTAAGGGAACAACCTATCTACTAATCCTAAAATAGGTAGAAGTGAATGACTATGTTCCCAACTATCTATCTGGTTTTATCCCCAAAATGGGAGGCTTGTTGAGCAGTGTTGTTGTACTACTCTCACCTATGCAGATTGAAGGATAATCCCAAATAAACAAGAGTTCATAGTTAGCTCAGGATTAAGATCGGGTTACCTTAGGTCATCGAATTAAAATAGTCAGTTTGAACGGTAAACAGTTATTATAAAGAAAAGTGACTATTTCATGGTCCGGTCTTATGCAAAACTCTTTTGCATAGGATGCTTCCACTTGCATGTCTCCACATGAACGATATTGGGATCATATTGTTTGTATCAATATATAAAGTAGACCGCATCCAGAGTATCCCCAAGACAAGGTATCCTAGCTCATTCATATACTTATAAATCTTTGGCTATATACTATAACTTGATCATCTTTTATGTTTCTAGATAAAATTATAGTATTCATACTATAGCCATGGGTTCGTTTATTGAATTTTGTAACATAATACAATTTCAATCTCAATAATACTTTTATTGAATAAATCATTCAATAATACTTTTATTGATAAATAGAATATGTTTTCATGATTACGAACTGCGAGTTTTAGGACATTCGCAACAGATTTTTCATATAAAGATCCCAAAATCGAGTTGTTATTTTGATTTGAATGATTTGATTATTCTCTTAATTTTTACATTTTAATTTAAAACAAAAATAAAATAAAAATAAAATAGAGAGTAGGAAAATTGGAGGTGATGCCTACTTTTAGAGTATGAAAACAACTTAGAAGCTCACTAAAGAAGAACATACTAATGATGGAAGAGAAGATACCTAATGTATAACTGAGGTTTAATATAGCCACGTATTTTTTTTTCTCCTTGGCGCGATCTGCGCTAGAGTTTGGTTTAGGCACGTCGAGGGGGAGGGAGCAGGCAAAGAGAATGCTTCCCCTCGACGTGGACAGTTAGTTCGTAAACGCATTCGTACATCGTTTGACATCGAGTCATTGATAATGATCCTTCCGTAGGTTCACCTACGGAAATCATGTTACGACTTCTCCTTCCTATAGATGATAAGGTTTAGTGGACTTCTCACAACCTCGCAAGCAACAAAACTCACATCGCCAAGATTTGAACACTTTATTAGACCATTCAATCAATAGGAGCGACCGGCATTGTATACAAAGGTTAGGCTTATTCATTAATATAACCACTTAATGAAATTTAGATTTTCAAATACTAATTTGATTTTATTTTAAATTGAATCTTTTGAATTGGTTAGTATAGTTGTAGACAAATAAATAAAAAAATTGATTTGGTTTGTATAGTTGTAGATAAATAAATAAATAAAAAAAATTATAAGTTAAGTATTTAAATCTGTGAATATAATTATTTGTAGATAAATAAATAAAAAAAATTGTAAGTTAAATATTTAAATCTATGAATATAATTAGTAACCACTAATTCAAATAGTTTTAAATTTTGTGTTAATCTTTCTGAGTTTTTTTAAAAAATCTATTTTAATGATAATTACTAAAGAAAAATCGTGATAATCTTTTCTTGTTTTTTTGATTTTTTATCCTTTAAGTGAATTAGAATTAGATAAAATGAGATATTTTTTTAAAGAAAAAATAAAAGAAGAGAGTAAACTCTGTTTAAAATTTAGCATTTTCTTATTTTTTTTTCTTTTTGTGTAATATACTTAATTCCTCAAATTATCCAACCCTTCAAACAGACCCTAAGCTGCGCCCAAATCAGGAGAGCAAGAAGCTCAGGAAACGCCATAGCCATAGCCATAGCCAAAGCCAACCAAACCCATCTTCGTTCTAAGTTATTATCAACTCTTCCCGGACCTGCTTTCAGTCTCCTCCAAAATTGAGCTTTCCTTAGCCTTCTAATGGCGGCTAGCATGAATTCTCTTTCGCTTTCCCAACTCCCATTTTCCCTTCCTGCTCAATCTAATTGTTACTCTTCAGAACACAAAGCTCTATTCCTTCCCCCCAGCCCCTTAATCGAGCTCAAGCTCGCAATTAAGCGTTCTAATCCCACCCATCCGGCCTCGAAGTTCAGTCGCCGTGCCACCACTGCTACCGTATCATTTAGCCTCCCGGCTTCGTAGGATACGATTGCGTCTCTTGCTTCAGTTGCCGATTCTTTTTCATGCTCTCATACCTAAAATTTTGTCTGATTTTGCAGGAAACCCGAGGGCGTTTCCCCCGAGAAAATCCCGAAGTAAGTAATTAGTGTCTTTCTGCTGCATAAGTTGAGCTTAAGTGGTGTTCATTGAAGTTTTTATTGCTTGTCTTCATAATGTGTGAATGTTATTTTCTAATTTAACTAATCATTTTGAACTTTAATGAGGGATGATGATTATTTAGGTTGAACTATAACTTTAGTCCTTGTTATCAAGTTTTAAGACTTCAATTTTAGTCTTTTAGTGCCTGTCTGGGAGGTTAGAAATTAATTTTAAGGACTGTGGTTGAAAGGTTACCAGTTTGTGCATTTTAAACTATTTGCTGATATGTTGAGCCATAATCTAACATGGCAGATGTATGACCTCTTACTCGATGCATATCATAGAATGACTTCTTATTTCTCTCTTTTTGGCTGTAGGACTTTTTCTTATCTATGTTAATCGATTTCCCAGCATGTCAGTATATCATAGCTGTCATATTGTTTGTTATATGATTTCTCCTTTTCCGCATTAGATGTCAATTATTGCAGAAATGATAGTTTTGTTAATTGTTTGTTGAATTTGTGATGTATAAGATGGTCAGCAAGAGCAATAAAGTCATTTACAATGGCAGAATTGGAAGCAAGGAAACTCAAATATCCAAATACAGGCACAGAAGCTTTGCTAATGGGAATTTTAATTGAGGGTTAGTATCCTTTCCAACTCTCAGGTTATTTCTTGTTTACATTTAAATTTAGACGTACATATTGATTTAGTTTAGTTGAAAGCAGTTAAATTACAGAATTATATGAATTTTGGTTCATTTTTTAAAGAAAGGTTAATATGCTAAAATCAAGATCATCTGATAAGAAACTATCTGATTCATCTCCTAAGGAGTTAACATTTGACAACCACTTTCAAATGTGATTACTTTTTCCCACGCCTCTTTCCAGCATCAAATCATGATATCTTCCATTGTTATCTGATGCCGCTCATGTTAAACTATAGAATTGTTTTGAAAGACTTATTTGTGTTTAGGAAATTGGCATTGAAGCTAATGTTCATGTCAGCTCCTATCAGCTGATGATTATGAGTAACCTATCTTTGGCAGTAGGTTTGGGGCATCGGCCAAATGCTTTTTTAATGTCCTTATGTGTAATTGCTAACAATATACATGATGAAGTGAATCAACAATATACATGATGAAGGGGATAGGAATATGATAGGTAGCCTCAGTTATATTTATCAACAGCAATGGGGAAGGATTTAAGAGCTCCCCAGTCTCTCCTAATTCTCATAAGAGAACCCAAATACAAATAACAGCCAAAAAGATAGTCACCATAAACAGCCCCCTAAATGCAGTCCTCCCACTGCCCAATCTAACTTGCTCCACCTAAACACATAAATTTTACCCCCTCACTCCATTCGCATGCCTTCCTCCCTTCCAATGTGTATACACCTCAATAGTTGGGACCTACGACAATAAAAAACTATAAACTAAAGGTGCAAATTCCCTTTGATTGCAATCTTGTCATGCTTCAGTGCTAAGACAGTTTTTATTTTGCTGAACGTATATATATTCACATTCTTTTCAGGAACAAGCAATGCTGCCAAATTCTTAAGGGCTAATGGAATTACACTTTTCAAAGTAAGAGAAGAAACTGTAAAGCTACTTGGAAAATCTGACATGTATTTCTTCAGCCCAGAGCATCCTCCATTGACTGAACCTGCACAGAGGGCACTTGATTGGGCTGTTGCGAAGAAGCTAAAGTCAGGTGAGATCTTCATTTATTTATTTATTTATTATTATTATTATTAATGAAAAACATTCAATCATAATTTCACTGATAGTATGAGATTATGAAAGGGTCAACAAGTGCCATGGTAGATTATATATTGCTATTCCATTGAGATTGTAATCACAAGAAAAGGAAGTGAATTTACACCATGAAAGAGATGTATGCAAAAGGTGATAAAAAAAAAAAAAAAAAAAAAAAGAAAAAGAAAAAAAAAAAAAAAAAAAAAAAAAAGTGAATTCCATTTCTCTACCTTCAAAGATACGATGATTCCGTTCATTTCAGACGAGCCAAAAGTAGGCGTTGATCATTCTTCCTAATCATGCAGCAAATGCAGTTCTTATTCAGCCTGAAAGCGAATGATGATACTTGAATTTTCTGCTGAAACCTCTATGCATGACTTCTAAGCTCCCACTGTAAAGAATGATATGTTGGGAAGTTTTTTGACTGCTGGTTGAATCAGAATTTTAATATTTCCTATTTTTGTGTTCAAACCGTGACCTAATTGGCAGAGGGAAACAGATTAAGGGAGGTTATGCATTTTTTGTCAGACTCTGACAGCTTGGATGGAAAGGAAGTAAATCTGATTATTCTTCCTTGGCTAGGATAGTGAATAAAGGATTTCTAGATCACGAGGAAAAAATAAATGATTTTAGAACCACCATAGGTTAGTCTAATGGTCAACACTAAAGATCCTAGAGGGAATGAGTTCAAGCTATGGTGTCCACCTACTTACATAGAATTTAATATCTTAGAGTTGATTTGACAACCAAATATAGAAGGGTCATATAATTATCTTAGGAAAATAGTCGAGATGCACAAGCGGGCCTAGACACTCACAAATACACAGAAAAAAAGAGATTATTATGCTCACTGCAATTTAAAGGTTGCCACTTCTTTCAAAGGGTTTAGAAGTCGTGTTTGCTTACAGGCGATAAAGACTTGGTTGTAAAGCATTCATTTTCTCATGTAGCAAGAAACACCACTTGCATAGATTTTCACCGACCTTTTTGCCCATTTTAAGGATTTCAGTACATCTTATTATCAAGTTATTCACAAAGCATGTACAAATGTGCACAAGTATGTATGAACTTCTTGACGGTAGATTTTGACTAGAATGATCATCACCTATGTGCATCTTGTCATGTACTTTTGCTTGAACCTAAGGTCCTCTGTGCAGGCCAATCTGGAGAAATAACTACAGGCCATTTGCTTCTCGGTATCTGGTCAGAGGAATCAGCAGGTCGCAAGATATTGGCCACCCTTGGCTTCGATGATGAGAAGGCAAAAGAGATCGAAAAAACTGTAAGTATTAAGTTGTTTTTGTCTAGTTAGTAGCGCCCTCAGTACTTGATGATATACTGCACTAAAACGTTATTGTTTACAGGTGGACAAGGATGCAACTTTCAGTTATAAGTAGATGGTTCATGTAAGAAGATATGATGTGATTTTCATATTTTCGTGGATCGAATCTTCACAAAGGACCCCCAAAATGAGTTTCACATGATTTGGATCCTCGTGCATCCATTTGGTGAGATAGTGATTTGCCTATTTAATCAGCACCTGCCGTTCATAATCATCTTCATTTTGAATTGACTATTGTTCGAACTTGTGGAGTGCTGGTATGGTATGCTACATTTCAGTGGTCTCAAACTGCTTGCAGGACCTAGTTCTCTTACTGTGGCTTTTCTTGTACAAGCAACCTGAGTTGAAAGGGAATAATAACCCCCAATAATTAACACATCATTCTTAATTTAGCATTTGCAAGACATCCTCGATTACTTTTCGATTTTAGTATTCAATATTTTATCTTTGTTTCTTTAATGCTTCTTAATATATGGGCTTTCACTTGTCAACATTCTAACGTTCCTTACATTTTGATTCCTCCCACCGGTTGAAGTTTGTATATCCAGGTAAATTCTTTTTGTGAATTTATAGATAATCTTGATTTATGTGGTTCAGATTAGCCAGTTAAATACAGAACATGTTCTACTTGACGACCTTTTTTTGGATAATGCTCTTATTGGAACTTCAGTGAGTATTATTTTGGATGTTCGAATTCTATAGCCAGATGTGTTCAAGAGAAAATAATATAAGCAATACAAATTGAAAATAGTGAGTTGAAGGTTGAATAGTAATGGAAAGTCTTAGGTTTTTGTTAAATTTAATTTGATCAACCGTGTGGTAGATATCCATTACTAAGAGGCATGGCAAATATTCAATATTTTAAATGACTTATGTTTTGACTTGAGAGATTATTGATTGTTAAGCTGGGCCCTTTAGCATTGTTCTCATAGTTTAGTGCAATATCGAGTAAGTGAATGTAGATGTTATGATAACGAGTGCATTTTAGACATTTTAATAATCATGATCTTCATTAAGTGTTTCTACATTGCCTGTTTCCTTTTGTTCTCTTGTGTTTAACAGGTAGAATTGAACAGTCTAAAAAGCGTTTTCCATTTTCTCAGAATCTCTTTATACCAAATGGAGGTGGGGGATTTGAATTTAAGCAGAGAAATTTCTTCATGTCTATTCTTTTAGGTGAATTTGCCATTAGTTGATATGATATGATTGCCACGGTGAAAGGGACCAACTTTAGTGGACCGACCTAGGAATAGATCCATGCATCAGAAACAACCATTTTTGTCATTTCAAAGTTTGTAAAAGCATTCTGATTCAACCATTGAACGAATCCATTCTCTGGTCACTTTCAAGCCACTATAGCCAAAAACTTGAACAGTACAAGTTTGTCTGCTTAAGACTTTGCATCTAGTCCATTTGGATAGAGTTTAGAACATGAAGCAACCGCATCTTTTTGACTTCGCAGGATTGTTCTAGTGAAAGTTGAATGAGATTGTTGCGTCTTTGAGAAATTGTCCGTCATTTCTTCTTTTCCCTCTCCTTTTTGCTCAAATGGGTTTCTCTGGTCGCGTTCTTAGCTTATATAGGGTCAAAATACATATCACATTGGATCTGATCAGTGAAGCTTAAACATGTATTGAACTTGCACGGTTGCTTTAAGGTAACCACCATCAAGGGTTTCTTTTTTTTTTCCTTTTTTTTTTTTAAAAAAAAAAACTTTAAAATCTGCCTTGTATCTGATTTTGTTTGTAGCAATATTATTCTTCTTTTAGTTGAATGACATGGTTTTATTACGTGTGAGAGAAGCACGTTTTAACTTTATTATTGTACATGTTCGATAAAGAAAAAACTCAAGATGATAGAAATGTGAAATAGAAAAGAAAAAAGAGATCAATGACATGTCAAAAGAAAGGGAAAATTGAAAGGGAAAGAAGCACTTTGATAATTTTTATTATTTTCGAAACTAAAGATTAAATGTAGATAAAATGACAATGAGCTATATATCCTTGAGAAGGAAAATGAGAGTAGAAGGAAAAAACAGGCAAATAAGAGGAAAATTTTGCAAGTTGAGTAGGACCTAAAGCACATGTATAGTATATGGAGGAGGGAATAATTATGTGCTTAAAATGATGATGGCACACGTGCATATTAGGTCACCCTTAGCAATAAATCCCAAAATTAAAAAAAAAAAATGGAAAAAAGAAAGAAAGGAAGAAAGAAAGAAGGAAAGGCCAAGCACATTCTCATTGGGTATGTTCCTAAAGTGTTTGTTCTTTGGGGCCATTATCTTTATGGGGATGTCTTGTAAAAGTGAGGCAAAGCCTCCTCAATTTAAGTTCAATAAGGAGTAGCCCCCTTCTTCCTCTCTTCATCTTCCAAAAGTATATAGAATAATAGAAATTGTATTTGTAATCTTAGGGTCAAAAGAAGATGTAGTGGGAATCTTAGCATTGCACACTTAGGTCACTATCAAACCCGATAAGAGGCAAAATGAATGTTTGGTTTGACATGGGATCAAAATAAATGATACCCTTTTATTTTTTCTCCTTCAAAGCTCTAGCCAAATTTCTCAAGTACTACTTCAATTCATCATCACCCACATCAATGTAATTGAAGATCGTCAAATTACAAGTTTTCTCTCCGAATTTTTAGCTTTGTGTCTATTTAGTCCCTAAAATTTTAAAGTGTCTAAAATTTCCTAGTCTTCCAAATTTGTGACTAATAGTTCCTTGACTAATTTTTTTTTTTCAAATTAATTGTTCTATTAGATGTAATTTTGAATTTCCAATGAAACTCTAAACCTTCAGTTTAGTGTCAAGTAGATCCGTAAATTTTATAAAATTCATAAGTTCATTCAAAAGTTCAGGATCAATGATGTGAGATTTAGCAAATTAAATAATTATTTATTACACAGAATCGATAGTGAGAGCAATTCTAGTGATAAAAAGTGCAATATAGTGAAAAAAAAAAAAAACAAAAAAAATTGTAGGCTTATATATAACAAATACATAGCTTGAAAACATAATTATATAAAGGCAATGAATGAAACAATGTGTCCTATTTTGTGGTTTTATTTAAATGGGGGAAGATATTAGAATAGTGAGAAAATAATGGGAAGATGAGAGAGATAGACATGGATGATTAGGGCATGCACCCATTATTTAAAATTGAAAGCAGAAGCAAATTAGCAAAGAAGAAGAGCAATGGGGAAAATTGGTTAATGATATTGTCTTGTGGAGCCATGTTTCAAGGTGTGTGCGTGCGTGCGGGCCGGCGAGTGAGCGTGCCTGGCCCTGTTCATGCCCTCACCCCTCCTCACCATCCAGATCATTCCGCATGCCATTCAACCCCAATTATTCACATAAATTAAACCCTCTTTCTTTCTTTTTCTTTCTTTCTTCTTCTTCTTCTTTTTTTTTTACTAAGCTTGTCCTTTTTTTTTAAATTTTTTTTTTTTTTTTATTATAAGATTGTTGAGACAAATAATAAAAGAACTTTCGAAACCAACAAATCATCAAGCAAAGTAGAATCTACCCATGGAAGGTAGTTGATGGAGCGGAGCCAAATCCATGATCAAGTAAGGGAAATTCATTCTTAAAGAGAAAACTCTCTCAAAGAAACAAGTTCTATATTGAAAAAAATAATCAAAAGCTTTCAATTACAACCTTAAGTTGGTTATTTATGGCCTTACAATAAATACGATAATTAACTAATTAATTCTAATTGAACATTAACTAATCTAAATCAACAATTAAACTGAATATAAACTAAAATATACTAATCATTCTAATTCTCCTCATCAGTAATCTACGAGCTAGGTTGCCAAAAAATGAAAATTTTTAGCGTAGTAAGCTAAGTCATGAACAACAAAGTTACTCTTTGCGATTAGCCAATAGAAAATCTAAACTCCAAAGGGTTAATTGGAGAAATAGGGATGTTTTAAAACTTAATTGGGTTAAAATAGGTTTTTTTTCAAACTATTTAGGGAAAATGGATATTTTTTTTGTCTTTATTTGAATGTGTGTCTTCAAGAGACAAATTCAACAATATTTTATTCTTTTTTTGATCAGTCGCCTTGAATGCATCTCTTGTAGAATGTGTCTCTTGAATAGACGCATTTAATAATATTTAAGGTTTGTGCATTTTCTTATTTGAATTTGATTAATAAATTTGATTATAAGTACAATTTTCTTTATTCATGACCAGAATAAGATTCTCTATTATGCCTAGATTGATCATATTGAGTCACATAGTGTCCATGATCGCCACGACCTCTTACATTTGATGGTTGACCCTCCTCTGTAAAGTGTATACCCTCACCACGATGTCGGTATATCATGTACTGATCATGGACATCTTGACGGACATGGGAAGTTTGCCTTTCTTTCATACTTAGGGGTTGTTGGAAAAAATTCAAATGTTGAGGGAGATGGCATCATGGAACTACATGTAAAATGATCGATTGGGGTTGCTGGATATTCATTCTGAACATTAGGTCGAATAGGAACATCGTGATGTCTTGCTAGATCACATTGTTCTTTCATTGGAACATCACCATCTAAATATTGCACTCGATATATAGAGGTGAGTCTACACAAGGCCCTTATAGCAAATAATGTCATATTTGGTAAACCAACCTAAAAAAGAATTTAATAACAAGTTAATGAATTTAAAAATTATTTTGGTATGCAATTAAGTAATAAAATTAAACAATCCTAGTAAATAATAAACTCATACCAACAAGAGATAGGATGCTCTTGCTTTCGTTATATATCGTCTGCTCACGGTGGAATACCATTCAATATATCCCGACCCAATATGTACACCATTGTTAATAGGAGGTCCCTTAACAACTAAATTTTGACGATTTTCCCAAATTGAAATTTGAGGAGCCAAATATGCAATCCAATTTTGCTCATGCGAAGTCGAGCGTCAGTATTGCAAGGTTGAGGAATTTGTTACAACATCCTAAATTGACGCATCACACAATCTGGGTGATGCCACTCCACAACAAAAAAACATATGAGTGGACATCTTGATGTCCATATCTCATTACCATCGAGATAATATGGCGACAATAGTTTGATGAAATGATTATATGGTTCCCAAATAATCTGCATGCATGTGTCAAAATATGAATGAATCAAAAGATTGAAACATTATTAGTATATAATATATAAATGAATATAATATTACTTGTTAGGTATATACGTATCCAATATGTATCTATACTGCAGTAAAACATGCGATGGTGCTCTAATTACAGAAAAATTGTCATTCCATCTACAGCAATCAGAAGTTGAATATTAGCTATTAGTATTTCATAATGAAGATAACAATAATGAGGTAAAAATGCTTACCATACTACAGGTGGTCTGTCCCCCAAGTTGTTCTCATATCGGTGGAGTCGTCGATGCGCTAAAAGAGGAAATCAATCCCACGCCCAAATCTACAGCAATAGAAGCGAGCCTGCAATATTTTTGCCATCTGTAACTACACCCTTGCATAGTTCCCTATATAACCATGCAAGACATTCAGTCCCTCAACTGTATTTCCCAACAACATCAACATCTACTAAGAGAGGAAGATACATTAGGTGCACTCTGCTGCTAAATTTTTTTAGAAATACCAATCCTTCAATCAATGTGAGAATATGTGCTTGAGCATATCGTTTGAGTTCCTCTTCATCAGCATTATATGGTAGATTGGCAAAGTTGTTGAATAGACCAGCTAACCAAGGCAGGCTAAGACGACCTCCCTTAAGAACTGCGTCATTCGTTGTTACGCTTAAAAGGACGACACAAAGTTGTTCTCAGTCATAATTTAGTGACCCAATCAATGGTCTTCCATTAATAAGGAGTCTAAATTGGATAGCTACATCTTGCAGTGTAATCGTACACTCTCTATGCAACATGTGGAAAGTGTGTATCTCCTGTCACCATTATTTCACTAATGTTGTTATCAAATGTCAGTCTAGTTGTATAAATCTGATATAGGAGACTCCATAGAATCTTGCGGCTAGTAGATAATTCAATATATGAGGGTCTGGATCTTCTTACCTTCGAATAATAGCCTCCCATCGCCGACAATGCATAGCATTAATATGCTCATCTTCTCAAACAACTTCGGATTTATGGTTGCGCTATAAATACAAAACTGAGTCGCTATATGACCCTGTGCTAACATCATCGTCCTTCTGATCCCATAAAAACAAGATTAAATTTAACTTAGATATTTACTACAAATCAATGCGATTACAATCAATAAAGACAATTACAATCAATAAGGAATACACCCTTCGTTGTTTACAGTTACAAAAAAAAAATAAAATAAATACCAGAACAAGCCAAGAAATAAAAAACAAAATCCAATGACTAAGTCGCATCACGAGCTCAATTGGGACAATTCCGTTTATTATGTCCTTTTTATTTGCAAATTGTGCAACGTGTCTTATAACGTTCCCTTCAATCCATCTCGTTTTGCATGCAAGAAGTACACGGTCTGCCAACTTTTTTAACTAGTGATTCGTCTGAATAAATAGTGGAAAAGTTAGGATCAGACCAACATTTTTTTTATCGGGGATGGGCTTGAATTGAGGTGAATAACATACTAGATAAGTGGGAATTTTGTAATAAAGTAGTCTAACTCAATGGTCTTACACATAGCCATAGCGTGAGAACATGGGATTCCATAACTCTGCCACTGTGGTGTACTCCTACCCAGTCGTTGGTAGGGTTTCTCAAGGTAGATATAGTGCCTTTGTGTCTATCTGAAATTAGACACATTCCCTCCATTCCATGCACCACATGATCTAATAAATTTTTTAAAAACCAGTCCCATGAATCAGCACTTTCCTTCGTGTAGTTCATGAACACCATAAAATTCATTAGGTAGTTGATCTAGATCGATATCATCATCATCTATTTCAACTTCTTCATCGTTTGTGGCAATAGTTGGATCACAAGGCTCATCCTCTACATTATGACTTTCCAACTCAATAGTAGTTTCAATTTCTCTCGTTGAGGTTGGACTTGAGACATTGGGTTGGGATATATAAAGTCCAACTGTATTTGGAGGGTATGGAGCGTTGTTCATCATGAACCGTACATCAGCTTCACTTCGTAATGAGATAAGAATGTAGAAAGTAGATCTCACTACATAACTACCATATCTAAATATTACCTCTACCCATCATCCTTATCTATGGATACTGCATCACATAATCCATTGAGTAATGTGTTGAAATCAGCTTGACGATGCATGTTTATACAAAGAGATGGTTGCCTATCATATTCTGTATCGTTTGGCCTATTAACAATGTTTCCATGCATATAGCATAGAAACCCCTACAACGTCCATTGTAGTTTAGCCAATGCAATCTAATATTTATCATAGACTATGTAAATATATATTAAGAAGAAAAATATCCAAAGTTAATATTCCATCTACATTAGAATGTTCAAATTTAATATCTCTATGCTTAATATATCATTATAAACTAGATATAGAATCTTTATGGAACGAAGACTTATTTAAGTTTATATTTAAAATTGATGAACTAAAATAAACTTATGAAATTGATGAACTAAAAAAAAATTATGATTTAAACTAATATATCATAATAATAAAAAAAATTATGGTTTAAATTAATATATCATAATAAATTCAAGATTTTATTACACTAAAAATAAAATTTTAATTTGACCATTTAAAACATTGAGTAGTTTTTGTTTCCGTGTTTAATTAGGCCAATTATATTAAAAAAATATTTAACCCTTTGGTTGTATTCATTTCAAACATTTGAACCAAGTTCACAATCAATTCATTTGTTAAAAATATTTAACCCTTTGGTTGTATTCATTTCAAACATTTGAACCAAGTTCACAATCAATTCATTTGTTAAAAAAATGTTTGTTCGAACAATGGGTTGAAAATGGAAAGTATGTGTTATTAAATTAGTATTTAATTCTTAATAAAAAAAATGCTTAATTAACATATTTGGATGCCGATTTGATAACATTCTCCTTTCTTATTTTTGGTTTTGAATTTCTTGTTTTTATAAAAAAAAACATTTTTCGAAAATAATATTCATCTTAAACAAAATAATAATAATAAAATCAGAATCATGGAAAACTTGATTTTCGGTTAAATAATGAGAATATATTAATATGAAAGCGAGTAATAAACTAATAATTTTTAAACGAATCATGTTTCATGCATCATAAAGTTTTCTTATATTGACATGCATCCTCATTTTGGAAATCAATTATAAATATTCTCTTATATAGACATAATAATAATGATAATGACAAAATAAACCAATGACTAAATTGTAAAAATAACAACAACAACAATAATAATAACGACAATAACATTCGAACATTCAATATTCAATACATTATTTCAAATAAAAGTAAGTAACTATATACATAACCTTTGAATGATCGATTATATAATTTTTCTGCGAAATAATATCCACTGTAAAAAAAAAAAAAAGTTTCAATACAAAATTATGAGAAACTTAATTCTCTATCAAATAACAAAAATATATCAACTTACTAAAATAAAAATATTGCACCTTACCAAAAAAAAAATCTTTAAATGATCGTTTATAGAATTTATTTCTAAAATAATATCTACCGTAAACAAAATAATAATAAAAAAATCAGTACAAGGTTATGAGAAACTTAAATTTTTATTAAATAACAAAAATATATCAACTTACCAAAAAAATTTGCACTAAAATAAAATAATAATATGAACAGGTGGGAAGATGGTAAAAATTGAGATGATCGTCAAATTTGGGAGAGGAATATGAAAAATATGTTAAAATGATGGCTGTTTGGGGAGAAAATATGAATAAAAAAAATGCTTCTCGGATGTTTGGGAGAAAATAAAGGAAGAAGGTGAAGGAATTGAGAAGGAAAACGAGTAAAATTTAAGGGGGAGAGTGAAGTGGAAAATGACGAAATTAAAAAAAATTTATCACAGTCAATGAGATGGTCCGACGCGCTCTGAATGTGTCTTTTGAACAAACACATTCAAACCAGTTTGACATTCCAACTTTTATTTTTTTATTTAATTATTTGAACGTGTCTCTTTTTAAGGTGATCAGTCAAAAAAAGAATAAAATAATGTAAGGCGACCGGATAAAAAAAGAATAAATAATGTTGAATGTGTCTCTTCAAAAGACACATTCAAATAAAGACAAAAAAAACTCTCATTTTCCTTAATAGTTTGATAACAACCCCTTTTACCCAATTAAGTTTCTCCAATTAATCCGACTCCGAGAGATATAGATCACGAATGAAATGAAGAAAGGCCTAAACCTTATTTGTATATCGTGTTTTTTTAGTAATAATTATCTATACGAAGTGAGAAACATAAACCATTTTCTATGAGTTGTTTTCTCGTTTCTGTGGGTGACTGTTCTATCCCTTTACATAACTAATATATGAGCTAGCTAACTAATCTTATTAGACATGTCTACAACATACAAATTTCTTTGATATGTGGCCACTATTAATTTTTTACATTTATTTTTAGAGAGGATTTTAGGCGTTGAATTGAGTTAAGTTGAGTTATAAAATCTGGAGTTAATATATTGGAGCGAGAAAGTTTGTGTTTGAGATGCAAAGTTGATAAATGTACAAAATAAAAAAAAAGATGAGAAGATGAAATTCTTCGATAAATGTGCAAACTTCAATAACATACACTATTAAAGTTAGTTATTAAAGTTGGAGAGCCAAACACTCCCTTAAAGTTCCACATCTCATTCTCTAATCTTTATCCTAAAAGTAGTAGAGTGCATGACAAATTAAAAGTAATACTTGGATGTAATTCAAGCTTCACCCCATATTCCTACAACTTCATCTAATTATCACGTAAAATAAATTGTCACGTGGCAAATTGTAATTGGACTATTGAAAGGACTGGACAAAGATGGGTGCAACCTAAGATGAACCCA
This sequence comes from Benincasa hispida, assembly GCF_009727055.1. Lineage (NCBI taxonomy): Eukaryota > Viridiplantae > Streptophyta > Magnoliopsida > Cucurbitales > Cucurbitaceae > Benincasa > Benincasa hispida. Next base: position 25,552,326 of record NC_052349.1, on the reverse strand, counting down.
AATATTTTTCACGAGTTAATTAGAAATTTTATTTTTAATTTTTTTCTCATTTGAAAACATCATCAAAGCTTTTTTTTTTTCTCGAAGTTCATCAATATTAAGAGTAAATGATTGAGTTGTGCTTAAAATAGCAAAACCACAATCAAATTTATTTACCAACTGTGCATGAATTTGCATGCACTAAGCGCTTTCATCATAGATAATAGGTTCAAATTTTTTTTCTTTTTATTTAAAATGTAACACTCCAAAAAAGATCTTAAACATTAGAAGTCGGTTGATGCACTATGATTCTAAAGAAAGTATATATTCCCATACAATTTTATTTTAAAAAAGGGGTTGAAATATATCTAATTTGTACATTGAATTTGTACAAAAAGACAAGTCAAAAACCATATTTTAGCCTCAGATGTTATAAAATGTAATCTAACCAAAGTCCAAGAGCTTAGCAATTTGTAATACAAGTCAATAATACACACCTCCACGAATTAACTAAACATCAAATGAACCAATAAGGAACACAAAATCTCCCATACTTAGAATTTCAAGAGATTGCTTAAAACAAAGTGTGTTTAATAATTAAAATGATCCCATTTGAGATTAAATTGCAATTGAATAATAATGAGCCAATCATAAAATGACAAGTGGCCAATTTGACCCACCTTCCAAGTTTGTAGGGTTTTCACAATTGAAACACATGGGCAAAGGCATGGGGAGGCCTTCCTTTGCCCACAATTCTTCTAAGCAATAATTTCTAGAGGATGGCTTCACATTCATCTCTTCTTGCATGTGCACTTTCTTCTTGGTTGTGGAGGATGGCTTCCCAATAAGATTTTTTCCCATTTCTAATTGTCAAAAAGATTTTACTTATTAAAAAATCTAACTTGATCATTTTTTTTTTTTATCATATTATTAAACTTAATATGCTATACATTATCGTATATACAACATTCATATGAAAAAAATCTATTTATATTTTTAAACATTGGAGTTGTATCAATTAAAATCTTAAACTAATAATTGTATCCATTTAAACCTTAAATGTTTATAAGAGAATCAATTTAGATCTAAGTTAGGATTTTGAATTTCTTTTATTTAGTGCACGTTTGAGAGTGATGATTGAATTACTGATTTTAGAAAAAGAGATTTAGATATAATTAGTTTTGTAAAATTTATTTTCAAACAATCAAAATGATGTTTGGTTCCAAATTTTGAAAAGTGATTTTGAAATAATTATGTTTGATTTCAAAAGTCACTTTTAGAGTAATCAAATTTTATTAAAATTGGTATTTTTTATATGAGAAATTTTTTAACTCAAAAGGGCAAAAAATATTCTTAAATATAAGGAAAAATATTTTAGTATTTCCATAAATAAATGATATGAAAAGTAATTTTTTGGAGTGATTATTCCCCACCAAGAGTTGCCTCATCAACTAATTATTGAAAAATCAATTTTAACATGGAGATTTTCAAACATAGAAAATTTTAATTTTATTTGATGGAGACTTATAGAGATTGATAGAAGTCTATCAGTGTCTATTATTTTTTTTTTGTTATTTTTGTAAATAGTTTGAAATGTTTTCTATCTGTAAAAAATTTTCTTTTACCATTCGTCAAATATCAATATTTAAAAGAAAAATAATTTTAATCATACCAAAATCACTCCTCTTTTAATTATACGTGCAAAAGGATGAAAAATGATAAAATTTAACTGAAAAAAATTAACCTTTTTTTCCCACAGTTGATCACTCACTTTTTATCTCCATCATCAAAATTCAAATAATAAAATCATCATTCTAATAATATATCTATATACAACATCTTTCTGTCTCTTCCTCAACCACTACTCTAAGTTTCCACCCTTTGCTTTTTAGCACTCATTTTATATATTGAACAATAAAGAAAATATGTGTAAGAAAAAAGAAAGAAAGCAAATTGAATAGTCAATTTTTTATTTTAAAAAAAATAGCAATGGTTAGGTGCAACCTCCTTTATATTTTCCATCTGGGAAAGCACAAATAAGAATCAATATCAGATATGGATACGGATACGATACAGATACGTCCAAATACATGATAAATACATGTTTGATACGTGATTTAAAGTATCTGATTTTTTTTTTTTTTTTAATTTTCAGATATCTGCTTCTAAATACGTGAGTCATTTTTTTTTCTTTTCAAATTTGAGCCCAACCACTTAAAAAGCCCAACCCCCAACCCATTTTATTTTAGTGCATATTTAGGAGTGATTTTAATCACTCGAAAACACATTTTTAATTGCTCAAAATTAATTTAGTTTTAAAATTTACACTTCTAAATGCAAATTTCAAATCATCAAAATTAGTTTTGAAGGATTAAACATGTTTCACGATGATTTTGAAAATGATAAAAGTGATTTCAACTGTTTTAAAATCACTTCAAAACATAAAAGTCTACTTAAATTGAGCAATCCAAAACAAAATAAATTAAAAATGATAAAAACATAAAAAAAAAATTTAAAAAACCCTCAAATGTAATTAAATCTTCATTTTTCCATTCTCTCTCACTACTGGAAATCATGATTCACACCCCCTTCATTCTCAATTTCATTCTTCAATCTTCATCTTCTACTTCTTTCCTACCGTCTACTCTAGTCGCTCAACAATCACTCGACGTCACTGGATTTTTGTTTTCAAGTTTTCACTCTCTTTTTAAATCTATTTTAATCTAACTTAAAATAAGTATTATAGCAATTAATTAATCATTATATATATATATATATATACACCTATGTTCAACGTATACGTATCTTAGTTTTTTAGAAATTAATGTATCCCTGCATCGTATCCGTATCATGTATCCATATCTGTGTCTGTACTTCTTAGCTTTTCATTTATTAATCAAATAAAAAAGAATTACAAAATAAAAATACCACATAACATTATTTTATTAGACAATTTTTGAGATGCACCAAAATAAGTAGTTTTTTTATAAAAGAAAATTAGGGGTAAGAGAGAGAAAAACATGAAGGGTAGAGAGAGAAAAAGGGCACTTTTACGCAAAGGGCAAAGAGAGATATAAGGAGAGAAGTTGAAGGAGGTTTTGCCTAATCATTTACCGACAACTCAACAAGCATATCTTCCACTGTTGTTCCATTGATAGCCAAAAGCTCAACCACTGTGAAAAAAAAATAAATGTCTTTTTTATAAAAAAATATTTTTATTAAAATATAAATATTTTTGGTAAAATCAGACTAAAATATATTTGGAAAGTTATTTTAAGTGTTTGCTAAATACTCCATTTTTTTTATAAAACGACTTTTTTTTTAAATTAAATATTTAAAAAGGTATTCCAAACATACCCTAAATGAGATGATGATTATGATGATGAAAATAAACGAGGGCTCATGTTGGCAAAATTTCTATGACTACAAACTAAAAATATGTATAAAATACTTTCAAACCATCAAGTCCAAAAGTATTAGTCAGGTTTTTCGGTTTGAGATTTTTCTTCGTTGTTTTAAATGGTTTGGAGTTCCAATTTTTTTTTTTGAAAGCCGGTTTGGAATCCCAATTAAGAAGATTCAAGAGGATTCTTTTTCATGACATTTTTTTTTGTGAGTTACATGTATGCTTTTTTATTTTTTATTCGGTTGTGATTTGTTTGTGCCTTGCTTGTGAGGTCAATTTTTTTTTTAGTAATTCAATATTTTGAAAAAAAAAATTATTTTCCACTAACCCATGTGACTATATGAATGAATAATTAGCAACATGATGGTGCTGCCCATTTCTTTATTCTATCTTTTTCTTGCATTACTCAATAATCCAAAGAGACTAAGCGTAAACTTGCCGTAGTACTATACCATATACTCTCTTCACATTCTCATATCTTCATTTTAAATTATTAATTATCACATCCACTGTCTATTCTCTAGTACTAAACTAAAATATCTCCAATTCAAGTCTTTATTGGATGCCAGTTTGAGTGTATAGTTCAACTAATAAAGATGGATGTTAGTGAGGGAAAAGTCAAATGTTTGAATTCTCTCACTTTTTTTTGTTGAAGAATTATTTTTGCTTCTAAGGTATTGTTTGATGATAATTCTTTGAGTTTTTTTTTTTTTTTTTTTTTTTGAAAATTGAGTCCATAAACACTACTTTAATTCAAGTTTCTTTGCTTTGTTTTCTATTTTCAAATGTTTTTTTTTTTCAAAATTCATACCAAAAATTGAAAAGTAATTTTTGAAAATGTATTTTGTTTTAAAAATTTGACCATGAATTCAAATATTACTTTAAGAAAGATGAAGATACAAATTAATGAATATATAATTGTTTTTTAATAACACTTTTGTTGTGTGTATTCAATCATCTTTAATATTCTAGTTATAGTATATTTGGGGTAATGCCAAATATAAGAGATACTACCGTGGTTGTCATAAATTTGTTTGATAAGAAAAAACATGATATAGTCTAAGGAGCTTCGAAAAGATCCTTCATTCATGTCAATATGAACATAACTCAATTAGTACATAAAGAGACTTAACCAGTCTTGCATAGTCTTAAACTAACAAGAACCCAATCCATGTTAAGAGGACAAACTATAGTATTATATAGTTGTAAGAAATCATACTTTTTTAAGAAAAAGAAAATGAACACACACATTAGCTGCGACTCAACAACAGAGGAAGAAACTTCATTACATTACGACGATAGCTATCAACTAACCATTCAGGGAAGCTAGAAGACCAAGAATGTGAAACTTCAGAGAAGCCGCGACGAGCTAGCCCATGTGTCGTGCGGTTTCACTCCCTTCTCACATCGTGAAAGCACACCATATCAAAAGACGTAGATAGACGTGAGCCCTTACCTCTAGAAGAGCCTCTATTGAGTGATTTAGGATTTCAACATGATGGAATAAAGTTATGCAATGCTCTCCAAACAAAATGTCTAATCTTGGCAGGGATCTTAGCACTCCACACATTCTTCCATCAACCCAACCACCCATAATAGCTGGAAGACGGCCTTGACATCCTACGTGTAAGAGATAGGAAGAAGGGAAGGCTAAACGATCGTTGAGAGGTAAAGACTAAAAGATCGTTGAGAAAAGTCTAGACGATCGTTGTCAAATATCTAAACGATCGTTGGAAAAAAGTTAAACGATAGGGCAAGCGTTTACACGATAGAGGTAAGAGTGTAGACGATGGGTTAGGAGACTGCACGATTGGGTTGAGCGTGTAGGCGATGGAGAGTACATGATAGGATGTAGACGATTGAGTTAGAAGTGTACACGATGGACAGTACACGATAGGATGTAGACGATAGAGTAATTTGCTATACGATAGGTAAAGAGAATAAACGATAGAGGTAATGGATTAAGACAATCGGCCTTCCACGATAGGTATGGCTCGTCGTGTAGCGCTATTTATTAACATATAAAATGTCACATGGCAAAGTATCAATGGTCCAACATAACAACCATGAAAGAGAAAATACACAATTAACCACCAAATAGTGGAACCTGAAGTTGAAGAAGAAAATGCAGAAAAGCGAATGGAAAAATTTGTTATTTTCTTCAGTAAATGTTGCACTCATTTATCATCCCTCCGCAAGCAAACGAGGAGCTGCTGCGACTATAAGCTTGGTCTTCAAACTGAGAAAGCGAGGACTCGGTAAGGCTTTTGTCATGATGTCGGCGAACTGATCCTCAGAGGGGAGGAATCTAACTGAAAGCTGTTTGGAGGCAAACTTTTCTCTGAGGAAGTGAAGATCAATCTCAAGATGTTTTGTCTAGTTGTGAAGCACAGGATTGGTGGCCATGTAGGTGGCGTTGAGATTGTCACAGAGTAGCAGAGGGGTGGAGATGCGATTGACACCAATTTCAGTGAGAACTGATTGGATCCATAATACCTCAGCGGCAAACATGGACAGACCACGATATTCTGATTCGGCACTGGGTCGAGAGACGACCTTTTGCTTAGATGAGCTCCATGAAATAAAGCTGGAACCAAGAAAGACACAGAATCCACTCGTGCTTCGTCTGTCATCCGGGCAGTTGGCCCAATCGGCATCTGTGTAGCAAGTTAAGGCCAAAACAGAGGACTTGGTTAGAAGAATACCATGATTGGCCGTGCCTTTGAGGTACCGAAGGAGGCGTTTTGCTGCTTGAAGATGTGAAGTGGTTGGGGTGTGCATGAACTGACAGAGCTTATTGACACTGAAGCTAATGTCTGGTCTGGTCAGCGTACAATATTGGAGAGCACCAACTAGACTTCTGTATTCAGAGGGGTTGTCTAGTAATTGTCCATCGGTGAGGGACAGTGAGGTGTCAACAGCCATTGAAGAGTGAATTGGCTTGCAACCAGTGAGTTGTGCACGTTCAAGAAGACTATGAATGTACTTGGACTGAGACAAATGTAAGTGATCTAATGAGCAAAGCACCTGAATGCCAAAGAAAAAAGATAGATCACCGAGATCTTTAAGTGCAAACTAAGTGTTTAAACAAGTAATGAAATGATAAATAGTTGCAGGGCTATTGCTAGTTACAATAATGTCATCAACATAGATAAGAAAGATAATTAAAGTATGCGAGTTGCAGAAAATGAATATAGTTGTATCAGACTTGACATTGGAGAAGCCCCATTATATTAGATAGGTACTGGGCTTGGAGAACCATGCGCGAGGACTTTGCTTGAGGCCATACAGTGCCTTATGCAGAAGTAACACATGATCAGGGTGTTGATCACTTATGAAACCAGGTGGTTGCTTGATGTATACTTCCTCAGATAGATCGCCATTGAGGAAGGCATTGTGTACGTCAAGTTGCCGAATGATCCAGTTTTGAGATAGAGCAATTGACAGAACAAGTCGAATGGTAATAGGCTTGACAACTGGACTGAAGTTCTCAAAGTAATCGATGCCATAGTCTTGGTTAAAGCCTTGAGCAACCAAATGAGCCTTGTAACGAGCAATCTCACCAGATGGAGTTTGTTTGAGTCTGAACACCCATTTGCTGCCAATTATCTTGCGATCCTGGGGCAGAGCTGTGAGAGACCATGTATTATTTCTGATGAGGGCTTCATATTCCTCAAGCATTGCTTGTTTCCAGCTTGGATGAAGGAGAGCTTCCTTGTAGGATCGTGGTTCTATTTTATCCAAGTCAGTAACCTCGGACAGCCAGGCCTTTGGTTTAAAAATGCCCATCTTTAACCGTGTAAGCATGGGGTGGTTATTGGTTGTGAGGGGTAGGAATGGTGTTGGTTCTGAGGTGATAAGAAAGTTGGGGTGTGGGGAAGTAGGGGGAGTTAGGAGAGCAGAGGTGGGTGGTGGTGAGGGAGAGGAAATAATGGGAGCTGGTGGATCGGTTGATGGTTCAGGTGATTGCAAAAGATGTGGAATGGGTTGGTTGAGTGGTGTAGATGCAGGTGTGGGTTGGGAGGATGGAGATGGTATAGAAGGAGGTAGGTGGGGGAAATAATGGTGATGAACATAGTTGCCTTCAAAATTGACAGTGATCTGATGTAAGGGAGAAAGACTGATTTGAATGGGAATGGAAAGGACTTGAGAGGAAGAATGTGAAGGAGAAGAGATTGATGGAGAGTTATTAAGGAAAGGGAAAGCAATTTCATTGAAGATGACATGCCTAGAGACATAAATTCGATCGGTTGTGCGATGAAGACAAAGATATCCTTTATGCAAGGAAGAGTAGCCTAAGAATACGCACGGATGAGACCTATATTGGAGTTTATTGTCATTGAACGGCCGAAGGAATGGGAAACAGGTGCAGCCGAAGACTTTAAGAAGTTGGTAATCAGGAAGTTTAGAGTATAAGGTTTCATAGGGAGACTTGTTTGCAAAGAAAGGTGTAGGTAGTCGATTGATAAGGTAGATGGCAGTGTGGAAAGCAAAGGGTCAGAAGCTATGTGGAACAGAGGAATGGGCAAGCATTGCTAGACCAACTTCAACAACATGCCTGTTCTTTCGTTCGACAGTATCATTTTGTTGGAGTGTGTAAGGAGAAGATACACGATGAATTATGCCAAGTTTGTCTAGTATAGGTGAGAGAGCTTTGAACTCCCCTCCTTCATCAATTTGGATTGATTTAATAGTGATGGAAAACTGATTTGAAAACATAGCTTGAAACTTAAGAAAACAGGGTAGAACTTCATATTTTGCTTTCATTGTATAGATCCAAGTAAAATGAGAGAAAGCATCGATAAAAAGTAAGAAATATCTATCTTCATTTACTGAATTGATTGAGGAAAGACCCCATACATCAACATATACTATATCAAAGGGAGAGGGTGGACGAGAATTAGAAGATTGAAAAGGTAAACGATGGCTCTTGGCCATTTGACAATGTTCACAAACTGATACATCAGAATTATTTTTGTACTTCAGTTTGCATTTGAACAAAACAGAATGAACTACTAGAGGGGAGGGGTGTCCTAAGCGACGGTGCCACAAAGAGAAGTCTATGAGTACTGAGATGAAGGCAGTTTGATGAGATAAGGAATTGATGATCGTGTAGCAGATGGATTGACAGAGGGCTTATATAGGCCACGATCAAGTGTGCCCCGGAGGAGTGGACTTTTGGTTTGAAGGTCCTTCACAACAAAAGATTCATGGAAAAACTCAACATAAGCATTATTATCATAAAATAAACGACCGATGCTAATTAGATTTCGAGATATTGAAGGTGTGTGAAGAACAGAGTGAAGGTAAATCGGAGTATGCGATGTAGATGAGAAAAAGGAAGAGGAACCAGTGTGAGAGATGGGAAGGGATTTAACGTTTCCTATGACAACGTGTTCACCATCATAATAAGGGACAGGTTGTTGGATGTTAAACAGGTCAAGGGTCATGTGATGAGTAGCTCTGGAATCCATATACCAGCCTTCATCAGGATGATCTGTTGTTGGAGTAGGGGGAGTAGCAATATAGGATAGCGGTTGAGTTGGGGTTGGTGTTGCTTGAGCAAAATGAGCTTGAGGATGTTGAATGGTTCTGTATTTTAGATTGTCGATATTATAGCATGATAATGCTGTATGACCAAACTTGTTGCAGATTTGACATTGTGGCCGATTGGAGAATTATGATGGTTGATGGGTGGTTGGTCGTTGAGCTCGGATGGGTGGTATATGAGATGTATAATTTGTGGCAATCACAGCAGAGAAATGAGGGTTAGGAAGAATACCTGGAAGAGATGGAGAAGGTCGGAAATATGACCTGGTAGTTTGCGGCCATTGAAGACGTCGAGGTTGTAGTGAGAGATGGGCGACATTGCCTTGTATTTGTTGGAGTTGGTCCATAGCAAATTGGGATTCTAACCGACAGTCATATGCGACGAGGAGGCTGTGGACATCGGCAATAGATGGGCGATCAATTCTGTTCTAAATGGAGGTCACGAATGGATTGTATTCATTGTCGAGGCCTTTAAGAATGTATGCAAGATGATCACGGTATGACAGTGGTTCTCCGATAGCTGCAAATTTATCGGCAATGTCTTTGATCTTAGCAAGGTATTAAGAGATGTTGATGCCATCCTTTCATATCTTTTGAAGCTGAAAGCGCAAACCCATTATCCGGGCTGTGGAAGAGGATTCATAGACTGTTCGGAATGCTTCCCAGATTTCCAGTGTGGATTCGTATCCGATGATTTCTCCCATTTTATCTTCGTTGAGAGAGGAGTAAAACCAGCTCATAATCGTGCGATTACACTTCTGCCAATAAGAGAAATGAGGATTGAGTTGAGTTTGCTGAGGGTCGAGGTATTTTGGTAGTTGAGGATAGGTACCGTCAATGAAGCTTTCAAGGCTATAGTCCATGATAAGGTTAAGAAGCCGATTCTTCCAGAAAAGGTTGTTTGAATCATTTAGCTTGACAGTGAGGGATTGAGACATATGAGGGAAGTTTGCGACGGGGAATTGTGGGGATGGGAGAGTGGGGAAGGGATTAATCGATATCGAATTTTGAAAAGAATGATGGTTGGGAACACTGGCATAGTGAGGGTGAAGGGTTGGTGGTGGAGGGCCATATTGCGAAGGGTAGAATGGATTTCGAGCAGGGGGAGGGGCACGCTGAGTAGCAAGTGGTGTAAACGACGGAGAAGATATAGATATGGTGGTCGGAGGTAGAATAGTTTAATGAATACCTGGGTTTGATGTCACTGGTAGGGTAGAGTTTTCTTCAGATGTTCCCGAGCTCGACGCCATGAAGAAGGGCAAGATGCTTTAGAGCACTGATACCATGTAAGAGATAGAAAGAAGGGAAGGCTAAACGATTGTTGTCAAAGACTAAACAATCGTTGAGAGGTAAAGGCTAAACGATCGTTGAGAAAAGTCTAGACGATCATTGTCAAATATCTAAACGATCGTTAGGAAAAAGTTAAACGATAAAGCAAGCGTCTACACGATAGAGGTGAGAGTGTAGACGATGGGTTAGGAGACTGCACGATTGGGTTGAGCATGTAGGTGATGGAGAGTACACGATAGGATGTAGACGATTGGGTTGGAAGTGTACACGATGGAGAGTACACGATGGGATGTAGACGATAGAAGTAATTTGCTATACGATAGGTAGAAAGAATAAATGATAAAGGAAATGGATTAAGACGATCGGCCTTCCACGATAGGTATGGCTCGTCGTGTAGCGCTATTTATTAACATATAAAATGCCATATGGAAAAGTATCAATGGTCCAACATAACAACCATGAAAGAGAAAATACACGATTAACCACCAAATAGTGGAACCTGAAGCTGAAGAAGAAAATGCAGAAAAGCGAATGGAAAAATTTGTTATTTTCTTCAGTAAACGTTGCACTCATTTATTACTACGTACTCTAAAAAGCCATATGATATCCATTTTTAAAGCCACCTTCTGTATCAAAATGCCAAATCCATTAGTCAGGTCACCGATAGCCTCTTAGGGGAATATTCAAAATATCCTCACATTCCATCAGAAAGAGCCTTCGCACCTTTGCCTCACCCCATCAACCAGTAGAATCCTGAATCACCCACCAAGCAAGTTTAGCAAGTAAGGCTTGGCTGAATTAGATCAAATCTCTAAAGTTAAAACCCCATTTGCTCTCTTAACACACACAACTTCTCTCATGAAGCCCAAGTGAATCTTCCGCTTTTCCCCATCCGACCCCCACCAAATCTCCCAAACATTTTCATAAGATCTTATAATATATGTTGGAATTGCATGTGTCACACTAGGGGTATTCAAAAAATCCGATGACCCGAAAAAATCGATCAACCTAATCCAACCCGTTCGGTTTGGATTGGGTTATGAACTCTTTTGGATTGGGTTGGGTTAAAATAAATGAAAATTTTATAGGTTGGGTTGGTTCATGGGTCACCTAAAATAACCCAAACCAACCCAAACTTATTATTAACTTTAAAATGTATTTTTTTTGTTTATGTACAATTAGATATACATATATTTATTTTAGTTTTATTTAATTTTATTAGTTTTTTGAATAATTTATTCTTCAACAACACTTAATTTTTTTTTTTTTTTTTTTGCACTTTGAAAAAAGGTTATGCATTATATAAATTGAAATTGAGTTGTTAATCTTAATTCATATATGAAAATAGTTAAATCGAGTTTTTACGTATTGACATTTTACTTTCTTTTATATAAAAAAAATTAAATTAATGACCCGAATAACCCGAACCAACCTAACCCAAATGTTTCATGGTTGGGTTGGGTTGGGTTCACTTTTTAATAAGGGTTATTTTGGTTGAAGAAATTTACAACCTGAACAATTGGGCTGGATCTAAAAAGTTCTTCAACCCAACCCAATCCAACCCACGAACACTCCTATGTCACACTCTTAATAACTACTTCCTTACCCCCAGAAGAGAATGGATTCTTTTTCCATCCCTATAATGTCCGTCAAATTTTTCCTTTGTGATGATTATATGAAACTGTATTAAAATGAATATAACTTAGTGGTAATTGATATAGACTACTTGTTTTGAAGTCGAAGATTAAAAAAGTTATAGGTAAGATCCACATAAAAAATACATGAACTACTATTTCTATAGTCAATTAATTTAAAAATGAAAGTCCATTAATTAATCTATCAAATCATAAGTTATTGTTAGTTGTCATGACATGTTATGTACAAGTTAAGATGTTTCAAGATAAACATCATATATATATGGGAGAGTAGACGCATGTTTTAGAAGAATCTCTTTGTCTGAACGGTTGCAACATATGTTGTATGGTGTTGGATCAATTACAAATACTATGTGAAGCAAATAGACAAAAAGAAATTTCCTTTACCACATTTATTTGAATAATTTTTTTTTGATTAATTAATAATTCAAAGAATAATATGCATAAATGTATGGAAGGTAATAATTTGGGGAAAAAGAACTAATAATTGATTTAAAAAGAGGTTAAAGAGATAAACCATAATTAAAATGGGTGACACATGAAAATTAACAAAAAGGAAGAAGCCAAACCAATAATGACACGGCCCTTGCTTTCATTTTACAGTGAAACAGCATCTGCAAGAAAAGTTCATCTTGCCGACTTGGAGATAACTATTATTTCTTATTTTAATGATAAATAAAAAAATTGATAAAACATATCCCGATAAAAAATAAAAATAGTAAAAAAAAAAAAAAAAAAAAGACAGATAAAAGAAAAGGGAAAAGGAAAAAAAAGAGTAGTGATATTATTGTTCCCCCCACGCTCATCCCAAGCGTGTGTTGGGTTGAATCCACTACATGACAAAGTAGCCTTTATTTATAAATTCTACACGCGCTACCATGTGACTCTAATTTCTCTCACTCTCCCTCCCTACATTTTACCGCTATTTTCTAATTATGACTACAAAATTTTAATATATATAATTTAAACGGTTTTTTTTTCATTATCTACTTGTATTTTGATTTAATAATTCCACCATTATTCACGATCCACGTAAGCATAACTCATCTGATTTAAATTTGAATCATCAACTTCGAGAATTAAAAGATCTTTGTTTATAATAGTTGTTTTAAATTTTAATTTGATCAGGTATTACAATAATGTAAAATTAAGACATGATTGTAAAACTACCAAGTTCGAAGTGGTAGAGATTATGGTTAACAATGGGGTCGAGACGAAACAGAGGAGGGGATTCCTCGTCCCGTCCCCGTCCTCGATGGGGGAGTTTATCCCCATTCTCGCTTCCGACCTCGCCATTTGAAGGCGGAGATAGGGTGGAGATTCCCCGTTGGAAAAATGGGTCCTTAAGGGGAGTCATTCCCTGTTTCCCCTTTTGTTTCCGTACAGAGACCTTTTTTTAAAAAAAAAAAAAATCCCAAAATTCCTTTTGGTTTGGGCTTAGACATTTTAATTGGGCTTAAATTAGGCTAAATTTAGAACTAGGTTAAATGTAAAAAGTTATATATATAGAAAAACATATTTAAAAATGTAATTGGAGCAGGATTGGAGTCGGGGACGGGGCGGGAATACCCACCCCATGCCCACCTCGTCCCCAATTCGACGACCCTAAAGAGGTCCCCAGTTTGATCCTATCCTCGATCAAACCGAGGATTTCTTACAAGGACCCGACCCATGACAAATTTTGTCAACCCTAACAGAGATTGAGGATCAAGCAATAAAAGGAAACCGTGTTGGTTTCATGCCTGAACACTAGATCAAGGTTGATCGATCCCTCCAAGCCGAGCCCTAAGCTGAACCTGAGGGTCAAGAAGTATGTTATACAACTCATAGTGCATATTCTTAAAAAAAATAAAATATTTTTAAAAAGAAGAAAATATTATCATATGGCAAATTATGATTGAAATATTTGAAGAGATGCACAAAGATAAGTGCGATTGAGATTTACCTAAATAATTTTTCATTAAAAAAAAAGTAGTTGCAAATAACAATCAGATTCAAAGTAATTGCAGATAAAGTACAATGCAAAAGAACTTATAGATGTAATAAAATAAATCATATCATTAGTAGACCAATGATATAAGATTTTACTTTGGAAGTCAACCAATGATAAACTTTATCACTAATAGAGACATATAAGTGATAAACTATATCACTAATATGAATTTATCAGAGTTTATTAATTTTGTTACATCTATAATTATTTTAAAATGTTATTATATACTTAATTATTATTCCTAAAATTCTACAAAAATGTAATTACCTTAAAAAGAATTCTCCTATCTCAATTAAATTTAGTTTAATAATTCAAAAGTATGGAAGCTTTGCGAATGGGAAATTCCATAAAGTTTTTGTCTATTTTATTTGTACTAATTAATAATACCTTCAATCCAATCGAAATCATGAACAATTTGAAAACAATTTATTATTATATTAATTTAAATAAAAAAATAAATAAAATGATCCGGTTTCCAACTGTGTGTGTTCCCCTTTTTCTTTTGTTATTAGTAATAAATAAAGATGGCATTGGCATTGTTAGTGGTAGCTCTCAAAACATCCCACGAGCTTTTAAATTCCCTCTTCTTTCTTTATCTTTCTCCTCAATTCAACTCTTCAATTATTTCTTCCTCCAAAATCATGGCTCTCGAAACTTGGCTGATTAAGGTCAAGAACGCCGTCTCCAACAAATTCGACGTGGTTCGAACTTCTTCCACTACCGTCAATTTCAAACCCACGTCGTCTAAGAAATCCCCAAACGTCGGCGTTTTGGCCTTTGAAATTGCTGGCCTTATGTCCAAGCTTTTGCATCTATGGAACTCTCTCTCCGATGACAACATTATTCGTCTTCGAAATGAATCTATTTCTCTTGAAGGAGTCCATAAAATCGTCTCTAATGATGACGATTTTCTCCTTGCCCTCGCTTGCGCTGAAATCACTGAAAATCTTCGACTCCTTGCTAACTCTGTCTCCCGTTTGTGCATCAAATGTGACCATCCCGATCTTCGATCCTTCCATCGCTTGTTCAATGACTTTGCCGACTCCGGTCGCGATCTTCACAATTGGGTACGTTCTAAATCACCACTTAACTCAACAGCTTTCCATAATCCGCTCTGTTTCTTTAGACAATAATTAGGTGCAGCAGCGTAGGTTGTTCACAAATGTTTTACTCAAAAAAAGGGCAAATTATCAATACTTTTTGCATTATATTGATGGGTGTTACATTTTGGTTTACAGATATTGAGCGAGAAAGAAATGGAGTGTAGGAACAAGAGAATTGAGAGATTAGTTACAGTGACATCGACTCTTCATAGAGAAATGGATGAGCTTTCAATAATGGAAACTGGGTTAAGAAAAGCAGTAGCAAGTTTACAGTCATGTCAACAAGATCAGAACCAGATTTCTTTGAAAGAGCAAAAGATCTTGGATCTCCAACAGAAGATCTTATGGCAAAGACAAGAAGTAAAGTATCTAAAAGAAAAATCCCTCTGGAACAGAACATTCGACACAGTAATGTCAATTCTAGCAAGGTCAATTTTCACAACATTAGCAAGAATTAAACTTGTTTTTGGTTTAGCATCTCAATTCCCATCTTCTCTCCCCCGTAGCCTCTCTGCCTCCGCCGCCGTTCACCCGCTCAAGAACTTGAACGACAACGCCAAGGATTCTGATCCCATCACTAAAAATGCCTTCTTCGAATCGAATTCAAAACTTTTAAAGCCGCCCCCGACCACTCTAGGAGCGGCGGGGTTGGCCTTGCATTATGCCAACTTGATCATAGTCATGGATAAAATGATCAAATCGCCGCAACTTGTGGGTGTCGACGCAAGAGATGATCTTTACTCGATGCTACCGAATAGCATCCGATCGTCGCTGAGAGCACGGTTGAGAGGGGTCGGGTTCACCGCGAGCGATCCGTCGTTGGCGGGAGAATGGAGGGAAGCAATGGAAAGAATATTGGGATGGATGTCGCCATTGGCACAAAACATGATAAAATGGCAAAGTGAAAGAAGCTTTGAGCAGCAAAATTACTTGGCGCTAAAGACTAATGTAATGCTTTTGCAAACGCTTTATTTTGCTAACAAAGACAAGACAGAAGCTGCCATTACAGAATTGCTTGTGGGGTTGAATTATATTTGGAGATTTGAAAGAGAAATGACTGCTAAGGCCTTGTTTGCTAGCAACAATTTCATTACCACATGAAAATGGAAATATAGATTTTTTTCTTTTCCTTTCTAATTTTTGGCTTGGAAAATTCTCAACGAGCAGCGTTTGTTTTGGCTCTTTAACTCTGCAAGATGTATATTGTATATTTTTATCTATGTAAATGAATATGATGATTTTAATATGACAATTATCAAGAGAATAGAGAGGAAGGCGGGAAGATGATGGGTTTTCTATTATATTATTCTTGTTGTTGGTGTTGGTATGATAAGTTTATATTAATTGTATAACAACCAATTTAATCCTACCATTTTCATCTCTACATTTTTCATTTTCGTCAATTGAGTCTTTTTGTTCGAATTTTTGTTTAGAACTAAGAAAAAATCTTTATCATTCGGTAGTTTTTTTTATAATGTTAATGATGTTATAATATGGCGTAATAAATTTAGTGAAGTGATAATATTAAAACTTGAAATTATTTAAAATATGGAGACCAAAAAATATATATATATAATTTCAAGTTTATGAAAATATAATATATAATAGAATAATATTAAACTATATGATATTGTAAAATAATAATTGAACACAATTTTATAATTCATAAATTAATTAGTACTAATTTTATATTAATGATATACTAATGAGATTCTTGGCTATGTTAGGCACACACAAGACATCATGCAAGAAAATTCATTCCTTCCATCAAGATTGGCCAGTGTGATATATGTATAGTTGTTCACCATTACCTACAGTTACCAATTCATTACCTCCATATTTGGTTGGATTATTGATATTGTTGTAGTCTGGAGTGACATGATTGGTAGCTCCACTATCTGTATACCAATTTGGATTAGTTATTGTTTCTGGTGTGGCCATGAAGGGGTTGGAGGGCTGAACTGCCGTGAACAGGGCAGTGTGTTGTTGTTGGGGCCGACTGACCCTTGGTTTCCTCTGCCTTGTCCAGTCGTCTGTGAGTATTCTTTGTCATATCGATAATAACACACCAGGGCTAAGTGACCATACTTCCTGCACACTTGACATGTTGGTCTGTTTGAATTATTGTTGCGGCCTCTTCCTCGACCACGACCACCTCCTTGTCCATTAAATGGATTGTCACTGCCTTTGGAGCTATTTCCCTGCTGTCGACTTCCATTATATAAAGGATTGAAGTGTAGTTTACCACCATTTGGATTCCAGCTGAATGCTACATTGACAGAGGGTTGTTGTACAAAAGAACTACGTATTTTGATAGAGTTTTGATGCTCCAATCATTTTTCATAAGACAGTAACTCAGATTACATATCTAGCCATGATATACTTGGTTTACCTTGGATGCCTACTACCATTGGGTTGTATCATTCATCTAGACCGAGAAGGACTTGTGAGATGAGGGTTCTTGTCGATACAGGGCTACTGGCTTGTGCTAGATTGTCGGAATGAAGCTTCATCAGTTTGAGATACTCACTCATCTTTTGGCCTCCTTTTCTTGTTTGTTAAAACAATTGTCTTAAGTAATCTTCTTCTACTCTTGATTGAACTTCGAAAAGCTCCTGAATAGTCTGCCACAATTCCTTGGCAGTTTCACATCCCATGAGTTGAACAGTCACATCCGGTGCCATCGAATTGTACAACCATCCCAGTAAGAGTTGGTCGACTGCAAGCCATGCTTCATACTGTGGGTTGAGTGATCGTTCCTCTGATGAACTCACTCTGTCATCGTTGGTCATTTGAGAGCTTGAAGTCGCTTCAGAGATGGTCGGAATGAACATTGGTGGGCAGGGTATCTGACCGGAGAGGTGACCTTCAAGTTTGTAGCTCCTGAGGATCGACAACGCGAGGGTCTTCCACAGCATGAAGTTCCCTCGTTCAAGCTTTGTGGTGGTGAGTTGATTTAGCAGTTGGTTGAGCGGCGGTGTGGTGAATTTAACAGGTCCTGTGGAGTTGTTGTTTCCGATGAAGGTGGCGTCGGCTATTTTTGACTTTGATACCAAGTTGAAGATTGAATTTGGCTGGGAATGATCTTTGTCCTTTGGACTTCCCTTGCTCTGTTTTTCTTCTTTTCTCTATATTATTTTCTTAATCACAAATGAATGCTACAACCCTTCCTTTATACAAGTTTGTCCTAATTCTTACAATGGTAATGAAACAAAGAGGAATCAGAATATTACAAGTGGCACACTATGATAGGAGAGTGGTAAACCAATTTTTAACTACCTTGGTGAGTCATCCCTTCTTCCTCCACCTTGGCCTTTCCTTTTCCATTTCTCATTTCTTCTCTAACACTACCCAACACAACCTAATATTTAGCAACTAGTTTTATGGTAATAAATTTATTTTCCACCCAAACATGACTCTTACAAACTTTCATTTTATTAATTTAGGAAAAAAAAACACCAAAAGTTATTAATGTCTTTGATCAGATTCTTTTCTTCTGAACAACTTCAAAGATCATCTTTATAATTTGAAAACAAAAACAAAATCGAAATCTACTGTTTTTATGTTTTAAAAAAAATTACAATTTTGAAATGTAGATCATGTACACAATGTTTTAAGAATTTAACAATATTATTATTTTCATTAAAATAAACAAACTTGTAACTCCCAAAATGTTTAATTTCAATTACATTTAAACTTATCATTTGATTAACTAATAAACAACAAATATTATCTATCACAATATAGTAATAGATAGAAACTTTGGGAAAAAAAATTAATAGCATCATTATGATACAAATAAATGATAGTGATTAAAAACGTTTTCATATGAGCATGAGCTGTAAAGGAGGAATTATGATAAATCTAAAGTGGCTTAGGTTGTTCAAATCTAAAACATTAGAAGTTGTTAAAATGGGACCAAAATCATCCTTTTTCTAATGTTTGCTAATTAGTTGATAGAAGCTTTAAAATCCATTAATCATCACATAATTGGCCTTTTTCTTTATATTCTTTGTGATTAATTATTTTATCTAGTTC
The DNA here is from genome assembly GCF_009727055.1 of Benincasa hispida. Taxonomy (NCBI): domain Eukaryota; kingdom Viridiplantae; phylum Streptophyta; class Magnoliopsida; order Cucurbitales; family Cucurbitaceae; genus Benincasa; species Benincasa hispida. Next base: position 25,533,312 of record NC_052349.1, on the reverse strand, counting down.
CCTTATACCCCACTTCTTCATTGTTGAGAGCCGCTAAAGTGATATTATGTGTCCACTATAATATCTGATTTTTTTTCTTTTTGACAAAAGTGATTATGTGTCCTTTTATTAATAAAAAAATATATTCCTATCTTTGCATGCATTGTGATAAAAATTAAAATGGAATATTTTTAATATTATGTACTTATATATGATTTTAAAGGATAAAACAGTTCAAAATATCTTTAAGTATGATAAAATATTATTATTTATCTAATAATATGATAGACTTCTATCACTCGTTGATAGATATAGTCTATCGTGGTCTATTATTGAAAAATATTGACATTTTACTATATTTATAAATAAATTTATTAATTATTTTTATTTGAAAACTGCCTAAAAAAAACTAGTACCCTAAATTTAATAGATATTTTTTTAAAAGAAAAATGTAGTAAATCGAACTTTTCATTTTTTTTAACATGTAACAGAGTGTAACTTATATTATATTATGTTTTATTATATTATGCACTTAAGTTTGATTTGGATTATGTTATTTTTGTAAAATTAAAAAAATCTTGCTATGAAATTATTTTTTATGCTATTGGAGCGATTGTATTTTATCACTGGGATTGGAAGTTGAAATCTTTTATTTTAATATATTATTAAACTGTATTTTTTTTAAAAATGTTATATTTTTTTTTATCTTTGTAAATGCATATTAAAAAAAAAAAAGATGTTGTTGGAATACATTTTCAAGTGTTTAACTAAAAAATAAGTCATTTTGGAATAAATTGGAGTGTTTGACAACCACTCAAAATTTCTCTTCTACCATATTTTAATCAGTTTTTATCAGAAGCGTTTAAATAAAAAATGAGTTTTCTAAAAAATCTTTTTTTTTCTTAAGTCAATCTAAATGGTCCCTTAATTAAGCAAAACATATTATTGATCGAAATTTTAAATTTTCAACCTACATTTGAAATAATCACTACAAGAAAGTTGACCATTTTCGAAGGTTAGAACCTTCGAAAAAACATTTAATAGGCCTTCGATACATATTATTTTAAAAATTATCTCAACCTTTGAAAAGTATCAAAATAGATCCTGTAAAAAAAAATTTCAAAGGTTTACTAACCTTCGAAAATTATTACTTTTCAAAATTTTATTGACCTTCGAAAATAATTGTATAATTGTCAAATTATTCGTCGATGATTATTTATGGCCAAATATTCTTTTTCGAAGATTTTTTTTTATTATATTTAAAGGCTTATAATTCTATTTTCAATGATTTTAAAGTCTCTTGATATAATTATTTTTATCAACATTTGTAAATCCTTCAACAAACATCACCAAATCATAATCAAATCATAATCCAAAATTGCAGCAAGCTAAATGAACAAACAACAATAATCTCAAAATTCCGTGTAAATCTCGCATTGTTCTGTAACTCAATTTTCTCATTTCTAAGACATAATAAACTAAATTGTATCTCATGAATCGAAAAGAGAATTAAAATAGGTCAAATGACCCAAATTATTTGTTCAACCTAATTAACCTTTTCTTCTTTCCCAAAAAAGGTAGGATGAACCCTGCTACAAGTCATCCTCCTATTTTTCGATTTGTCCCTTGGGTTTTCCCAAAAATCTACTGCAACATCATCTTCTCATTCTCCACTCCCGTGTTTTGATACCAGAACTTGTTGATAAAAAGGAAATTTTTAATAACAAAATGTTGGAAAATGACATTCTTTTCTCCATCCCCATTAATATAATCCACATACTTATCTTTAAAAAGAATTTCAAATTGTTATAATACATGCATTTCATTTGAGTTTCTCTGATACCAGAAACAGACATATAATGCAAATCAATGGAGATTAGTGGTTTCTTGTTCTTTTAGGTTCAAAATGGATGGCAAAATACAAAAACACTTTCTTTTTTTGCTTTGCCCACAAAGATTCAATACTACAACATGTTAAGTTTTGCACTATTCTTCTCAATATTTTGGTTCATATTTTGTTCCCTTCCTTCCCCCAAAGCATAAAAAATTCCATTGTTGAAGTTGGATGTCTAAATAGAGCATTTCAATTCATGTTTATTCCTAATTCATAGAAAAATAAAAGATACACAAATTAAATATTTCACTTTCAACAATAGAATATAAAAGTTAACGAAAAGAAGTTAAAAACAAGCTTTAAAATTCTAGTATCTTACAGTTGCTCAAGAACACCTTCCTCCCTTGATATTTTCTCAAAATTATAGTACCTTAGCATCTTATTAAGCAAGCTTGAAATCAGAGAAAACAAGGACCACCTTCTCATTCAAATATGAGCTTTGATCTATGAAAAGTGGGTGGGGGAAAGACACAGAGAAGAAGGTTGATCTGATGATCAAGAGCTATCCTAATTAACACAAAAGAAGATTTAAGCCAAAAATTATGAAAGAATTTAACTCTCTTTCCGAAGATCCCTTCCCCAAAACCTAATCTTTATTAAACCAAAAATTGCCTCTTCTTTCGGAAAGAAACAAGATAATTATATAAGTTGGTCTAGAAAATAATCATACATATATTCGCAATCTATATTGGGTTTTGTTTTACTCTATTGTTTTTTTTTTTTTTTTTTTTATACATACTGATGGATCTTGAAGTGGCAATAACTCCTAGCACCAATAGTTATGAAGTCTATCAGATTTTACATAATTGAGAAGTGATGAAAGTCATTTTTTCGATATCACAACCATAAACGTGCTTATGTATCTTAATTCGAACCACTGACCTTCATTACCAAAGGTGCGTGGATTAGAAAAATGTCGAAGAAAAATGACTGAACAACAATTTCGAAGGAATTGATGGTGGCAACGAGGTAGGCACCAAACTTGATAATTCATAGTAAATCCAGAGAGAGGAGTTCAACCATGTGCACATTATACGGAAAACTCTCAAACTCCTTCATCAATTTCTTCACTATATCCAACGAAATTTTATGCTACAATAATCATTTAAACATGATTCATAAATAAAAAAAAAAATTCAAAATTTTTCAATTAAATTTCAGAAATGATCGAAAAGCTTATGTTGGAGAAAGGAACATGAGGATGGAGATAACATTTCCTGTTTAACTTTGGCAGAAAGCTCGATCAAATTCTTCATCAATGGTGAGTATAGAACGAGAAAGAGATAGAGAGAGGAAAAGAAGGTAGCCCTATTACACTAGCAAAGAAGCTGAGAATTCAACCATTGTTAGTCTGGTAGTAAACGGTGCACGACCTGACGAACGGTGAAGTTGCGTCAATCAATAGAGGTATGTGGCACTGAGATTGAGAGAGAAAGCGAGCGGTGACGCAGTTGCTAGTGAAGGGTGGAAAGAGCATCAGTGAAAGATTCGTAAGGTTTCTTTTCACGGGTGAGAGTGGTTGTGCTTCCAAAATTCCGAGTGTACAAAATACATATAAACTTTTTCTTATACATATGTACAAAATACATATATTTTTAACTTAACATCTTTCTTTTTATCCTTCTGATTTTAAAATTTAATTAATATATTATCACTTTTTTCAAAGGCTTTTAATAACCTTCGATAAAAGTATTATTTTCAAAAGTAGAAACACCTTTGATAAAGGTTAATAATTGCTAAAAAAGATTTTTAATAATTTTTATAGTAGTATTTTTTTCAAAGGTTCTTTAAAAACCTTCGACAAGGTATAAGGATATTTTGTTTAGAGAAGTTTAATAACCTTAGAAAAAAGTAATATTTCTAATATATTTTTCAAAAGTTGGTAAAGTCTTTAATAAATATACATTTGCTTCAAAGGCATTTAATAACCTTTGATAAAAAAAAAAAAAATTAGATATTTCTAGAAGGTTTTCTAGAAACCTTGGATAATATATTTTTCAAGGATTTTAAAAATCCTTTGATAAATGTATATCTCTTTTAAAGGTCTCTAATATTCTTCGATAAAAGTATATATATCTTTCAAAGGTTTTTTAAAACCCTTCGATAAATTATATATATTTTTCAAAGAATATTAATATCGTTTGATAATTGTATATCTTTTTTTTAAAAAAAAAATCCAAATACCTCTATATTTTTTTTTTCAAAGGTTTCCATTAACCTTCGATGAAAAAAAATACATAAGATGTGTACCACGTATGATTCAGCATAGGATAGTGAATTTATGATGTGAAATAATTATAAATAATATAAAAAATTGTAAAATAAAGATAAGTTGTTGTCCAAGAAGAATAGAATAGATTATTGATCCATCAAAATTCAACATAGGCATGAATAGAATGGTTTATAATTGTTAATATTGAATTTAGATATACATATACCTATTTGCAACTTTTATGATTTTTTAGAACAAATACAAGTAAAATATAACGACAGACAATTAAAAGGTTACTTCACGTAAAACAACTAACCAACTTAAATTAAATGAATTTTTTAGGATTATTTTCAAATAAAAAAAAATGAACAATCTATTTATAAATATAGCAAAACTATCTATCAGTGATAGACCGCAATAGATATCTATCAGTGTCTATAGATGTCTATCGTGGTCCATCGTCCATTGATAAATGTCTATCACAATTTATCACTGATAGATAGTGACATTTTGCTTATTTGAAATTTTTTTTTTATAGTTTTACATTTAAAATAATTACTTTTTTTTTACTAAGATGGTTATCACAAAAAAATTTAGAAAGAATAACACAAATAATATTTTAGTTTATATATTCTCACATGTTTAATTTATATGTCCTTTTATAATACATTTTGAACTTAATTAATAATAGTAAATAAAAAACAAATATTATTTTCCTCACCCAACATATAAAATTTTTATAAATTTTTTTCACGACTTAAAAAAAAAACTCTCATATTCATAAATTAAAGTTGTATCATTAATCTTTGTATTTAATTTCTCTTTTTAAACTTTACACAATATGTGCAATGCATTTAATATCAAACTAGTTGTTCCTGTGTAACTTTTCTATAAGAAAAAGTGTCAAATTAATTATTTAAAAAGTTCTTTTTTCTGTCATACAACAACTAATTGGAAGGGAAATCAAACCTCCCATATTTAGAAAGATAGGTTATGCTAATTATTATTGAGATAATTACATTAAAAAAATTCTTCAAACTTTCATGTCAAGGGAAAAAAATTGAGTGAATATCTAAACTTTCCACTGTTGAGTAAGTTTTTGAGTGGTTAATTTGAGATATAATAGAACGTATTTGATATTTTTAAAATTCACAAATCGATTTGACGTAATATTAAAAGTTTAATAATCTATTAGACATAATATTCAATTTTATGTTTAATCAATTCATTAATCATTTAAAATATATAGATATGTATTTGATATTTTTAAACTTTATGAATATATTAGACACGAGGTTGAGAATTTATTGTTTATTAAACCTATGAAATGGACTAAAGTTACTATTCAACCAAAAGAAAAATATAGCAAAAACCTAATTTTTACTCTTATAATTTGAACAATGAAATCAAGTCTTTTTTAAATATCGGAGATTTGATTGTTTAATTTTGATACTTAAAAACTAAATTGATACAAATTTCAAACTTCAAGGAACAATAATTATGATTTATCCAAAATGAAAGATTAACGAATAATGGTTGACTGCAACCAATGATATCAAGTTTTCTCAACCATGCTCAACTTGGCTTTATCATTAATATTTACAAGCACATTAGGAATATTTTGTTGATCGTTTTACCTTTATAAAATTTTGGTTAAATGACTCGTTAACTTCAGGAGCTTTCAGGTTTGCCTTTGAAATTTTAAAATGGTTAATAGGTCCTAACTTTTAATTATAAGTTCAATATGTCCTTATACTTTAAATTTTGAATTTAATGAACTTTTAAACTTTCAATTTTAAGTCCATTGAATTTCTATATTTTAAAAAATGATTAATATATTTTTAAAATTTCAATTTTATGTTGATCAACTTTAAGTACATTTAAAAAGTGAACAAACAACAAATGATTTTATCGGGTTAAGTTCAAGAATAATATACTTTTTAAAAATAATAGGGTTAAAAGAAAAGTACTAAAAAAAATAGAGTAGTTTTGGTGAGTGGCAAAATTGTGTACCCAATACATGATTTTTGTTTAATCCAATCATCACCCCATGATTCCATGAACGCTAGATGGATGCATGTCAGCCATGTGGACTTGGTCAAAATGGGGACCAAACTCGTTGACCCTGTCCACGATTTAATAATTTCTTTTTCAATTTTGATTTTTTTTTTTTAATTTTTAATTAACAGTTTTCTTCCTTGCTTGTTTTGTTCTTGTTCTTTTATATCATACTCATTTACTAGATTTAGTGTCTCAAGATAAAATGTAATGTCATTAATTCTTTTATTTCAAAGTAGAAATTCATGTGGAAGGTAAAAGTTTGAATTACAAGTCACTCAATTTTCCAAATGGTGGTCGTCTTCGTGTGCCTCTAGATTAGTTTCGCCTTGTTGTCATTTTCATCTACGACGAATACGTCTTCGGTCAATGTTAGCAACATCGAGTCATTTTGTCTACTGATTAATATTTTCTACATTAATCAAGTCTTGGTCACACATTGCACCCAACTCTAATAAATTATGTTGTATTGAATACTCTTATACATCTTGGATAAAGTTATTCTTTATGATGAAAAAATCAATACTAAATGATGTTCTAATCATGCATTTGAAAAACGTAAGATAATGAAACTCTAACCATGTAGTAATAGTAAGCACTGTCAAGTGTAATAAATTGTCTCATGATTGAGTCATACAAGGAAAAATAGTCATATGATATAGCTGGTCCATTTGTTATTTCTCCCTGTGCACAATGATAATGACGTGCATGCCAGTATGATATATATATTCTGCATGAATTCGACGCCGGTTTTAGTTGTGCTTACCTCTCAAATTAGTCTGATGTAGTGTTGAGAGGGTATGGCACAACAATGGTATCATATATCGCAGACCGAACTGTCTCAACCCACGATCTGATTGATGCCACTCTACTATATGGAAGCATATAAGAGGACTAATGGTCAACCAAATGTCTTGACCATCACAACAATAATCAGGCAGTACTAACCAAATATCTTGCACGTATGACGTCCAATTAATTTGGAAAAAAAAGCAAGAATAATTAGACACCCAAAAGTATGTAATATTCCTTTTGTATATTCATTTGTTACTTGATTGTGCATTAGTCGATCAAATATTTGTCGGTATACTAGCAACATATTTATTAACTGTTCAGAGGCAGTTAATACACCACTTCATCTAAACTTTTTTAAAAAATAAAATTAACTTATTTTATTAAATAAAATGATAACAGAATAAATATATAAATAACATAATACATGACACTTAGTGGACAATGATCTAGGGCCTGGAACTGAACTTGTGGTGCTAACATGTTAAATCTTTCATAAACTCATAGTTGTAGCAGTATAAGTGGCCCAGCTATTTCCAAAGCTTATACATTAGTAACCTGACATAGTTCTCTATAAAGTCATGCAAGACAAGCACCACTCCACGAGTACATACCAGCATGCTCGAAATTAGTGGAGGAAACATAAGATGTACTAAAGTATTCGACTTGTCAGCGAACAAAAATCCTCCAATAAACTGCATAATGTATGCTCGTGCATATCTCTATATGTTGATGTTGTTAACGTCAGGAGACAACTCCGGAAATTAGGAAGCTAATCACGAGATACTTAATCTTGAGTCTTTTAAATCATTTGGTTGAACGCCCAAAAAATCGTCACGAACAATTTTTCAATCATATTGCAATGAGCTTGTCACAAGTTCTCCATCCACTAGTAATCCAAATTGAATTGCAACATCCTGCAACGTAATTGTGCATTCTTCACAAGTCATGTGAAATTTTTGGATTTTTTGTCTTTAACGCTCTACTAAAGCAGTAATAAAGGGTTAATCTAGTTGGATAAATCCAATTTTTGCAACCCCAAGAAAACTAGCCTTTGTATGTAAGGTATAATACGCGGATCAAACGAGATAGTAGTAGATGCCTCTCTTCTCTAATAGCTCAAAACTGCAATAGAAGAACTATCCCGTATAGATTATGAATTATGAGTATTTTGTTGATATAGTTGCACGAAATTAGAAGGATCAGGATCCATGATACATAAATATTGAAAGAATATAAACAAGGTTAAATAATAAATTCCAATTACAATAACAAAGTCTATTACAATAATAAAAAAAAAACCAATTACAATAACACATATTAATAGAGTCAAATCTATAACAAAGTCCATCACATAACAAATTCAATAATAAATTCAATTACATAAAAAAAATCATTACATAACAAAGTCATCAATAGCCCGAAGATGAAGCACCTAATGTACGTTGTGGACAAGTAAACACTGGTTATGTTCTTCTCCCTCGCAAATTGTACATCGAACTTTTTGCCTAGCCTCTCGCCAATCCATATTAGGAATTCACGTACGTTTTGGTCGACCATGCTTTCTTAGTAAGTCCACATTTGGACGAACTTCTGTAAATGATAATTCTAGCCAATAATCTGGGTGTTTTATTGGATGGAAGCGACCTTCTTGTTGGATTGTATGTCCTAAAACTCACAGTTTGTAATGTTAAACATATTCTATTATCAATAAAGATGTTATTGACGTTTATTCAATAAAATTGTTATTGAATATGTGAATTGCACTTATAAATTCTAAATCCAATAAACTAAATATCCATGGCTATTATATGAATATATGAACTTTATGTGGAGACATAAATATGGATTAAGTTCAGTATATAGCCAAAATGGTCTATAGTATACGAATAAGAGGGTGTAACTGAGTCCAGTTCTCTAATCAGACAAATCCTTAAAAACGTAGGCTTGTTGAGTTGGCAATCTGGCCACTTTCACCCATACTAATCAAATGACCGCCCTCATAGGCAGAAGTAAACGCTCAGGATTAAGGTCATGTCACCTATGGTCGTTTTAGTGAGATGTAAGTCTTAAGCATCAATGGCATTATATAAACAGACGAATCATCTCGTGGTCCGGTCTTATACAAACTCTTTGTATAGGACACCCTCGCTCGCATGTCTCCACATGAATGGTCAGGATAAGACCATCTATAGTAGTTCACAATACTTATAAACCTCTACAAAGCGGGTCGTATCTATAGTGTCATCAGGATAAGGTATCCCTCATTTAGCCTTATACTATAGACCTTTTAGGTTATTACTTAAAGCATGATCCACTTCTATATCTCATATACATGCTTAAGTTTACAAACAATAACCACAAATCTTTGTTTATTGGATATGAGTAAATGCAAATAAAATAACTCTTATTTTATTAATTGAAGGAAATCGGATACGAGGATTTCCATGAGCAACGAAAGGATCTTTCCAAATTTCAATTGTATATGAACATTACAATTACAATCACAAACAAAAGCGTACTATTATGCATAAAATAGAAATTACAGCGAGATTTACTATAGATCAAGGACAAGAATCAATCAACCTTTGTAGACTCATCTTCAAGTTCCTTGATCACGAACGCTTGATCACAACAACACAGCAACACACGAACGTTCGTCCAACACAATCACTACACTACACGATCACAACGAACTCAAACTAAGCGATCGTTAAGGTCACACATACCCCGAACGCCACGAACAACCTCCACAGAACCTCGACTGTGTCAAGATGAGTATAAAACCACCAAGAAGATTACTTTGGTATTCTCAGTGTGAGAATCCAGAGAGTGAGCTCTGTGTGGACTTGGTTAGAGGCAGAAAACCGGAGAAAGAACAATCGTGTAAACGATTGAGCAATTCAGAGATGAAACAGCCTATTGTATAGGTCGATGCCCAATCATTTAGTCAAAACTATGCGATTGTCTAGGAAAAGCTATGCGATCGTTTAGCTCATCGTCTAGCTGAGTGTCTATCGTGTAAGAACACTCCATGATCATTTAGCTAACTCCAAGCTATCGTTTAGTATATTTGATTTACTTGACAACTATCTGTGAGTTCTTTCCGAGATTGGAAATCTCAAATTCACAAAATGCAAGTCTTACTAAAGTTAGGAAAACATTTTTTCTTTTATCTCACGGTTACCATGAAACCACCAATAACCTCCCACTAAATTGGTTATTAGAGAAAAATAGATAATTATCCAATAATTAATATTATTATAAATATAAATGATAACTAACTTACCATAATATATTTATAACCTATAGTTTTAATATTTCATCTCATGAAACATATAAACCATAGCTCTTTTTCTATTCCATGGCACTTAATGTAAATCTCATTTACATTAACCCTCCATTAGATCATATTAATCATATTATATATAATTGAATTACCTCTTGTCAATTTAAACAATTCAAATCAACATCAAGAACTGATCCTCAACTTGAATCCATTGAGTTACCATAGGGACCTTATGGACCTGTAGCTCAAAACTCCAATGGTACGTGAATAACTGACTAAACTCTTTAATCACGGGATCCACTATTCGTTAACTTCCAGGCACTCCACTAAAGACCGACAACTAAACTCTCTTTAGTACAGATATATTATGTTTTCAACTTAACCGATCAGCAGTGCGACAACCCTTCACAGATCGCTCGTATGTACAGCTCGGCCAATAACCGTTATGCTCCTGTAGTTGCATCTAACTCCTTAAGTACCACTGAATCCTCTAATGAACATAAGTCATAGTCCTACTATGATCGAATCCTCTCTTCCAAAGAGAAGTTCTGGCCACTATGTTCAAGCCTAGAAATCAACCCTTAAGGGAGCAATCTATCTACTTACCCCTACTTTGAGGAAGAAGTGAATTCCATCTTGTGTAAGTGAGTTCCCAACTCCCAAATTAGACAAGGCTCCAAAAAGGTAGGCATGTTGAGTTGGCAATCTAGCAACTCTCACCCATACTAATCAAAGGACCGCCCTCAAAGGTAGGAGTTTTCAAAACACTCAGGATTGAGACTATGTCACCTATAGTTCTTTAGGTGAGATGTAAGTCTCCAGTATCCACAGCGTTATATACAGAGACGAATCATCTCATGGTCCGGTCTTATACAAACTCTTTGTATATGACACCCCCACTCGAATGTCTCCACATGAATTGTCAGGATTTACCATCTGTAGTAGTTTATAACACTTGCAAACCTCTATAAAGCGGGTCATATCCGTAGTGTCACAAGGATCAGGTATCCCATCTTAATCCTTATACTATAGACCTATCTAGGTTATCACTTAAGGCATGATCCACTTGTATATCTATATACATGCTTAAGTTTACATAAGATAATCATGGAGCTTTGTTTATTGGATATGAGTAAATGCCAGAATTAAATAATAGTTATTTTATTCATAAAACAATGTGTATAATTACAAATAACAAGACTTCGGGAGAATTAGAACACCAAACCCAACAATCTCCCACTTGTCCTAATTCCTTGGGAGACTAACGTACAATACAAGAAAAATATGTACATATACAATAAACTAGAGCATACCCCAGTATCATCCCCACTTGCCCTAGACAAGATGCTGCATGTCTCGTAGACCCAGACTCTCCAAGTGACCCTCGAACACTTTAGCCGTGAGAGCCTTTGTAAAGGGATCAACAACGTTGTGCTCCAATGCGATATTCGTGATTATCACATCACCGCGATGAATAATCTTGTTGATCAAGTGGTATTTCCGCTCTATATGCTTACCCCGATGATGATTCTGAAGCTCCTTCGAATTTGCCACACCCGTTGTTATCACAAGGCAAATCCATATTTGGAACAACTTCTAAATCTGAAAGGAATTTCCTTAGTCAAACAACCTTCTTAGCTGCTTCACAAGCGGCTACGTATTCAGCTTCCATAGTGGAGTCCGCGATGCATCCTTGCTTGATGCTTTGCCATACTATAACACCTCAATTCAGAGTGAACATTGACCCTGATGTCAATTTATGAGAATCTCTATCGGTCTGAAAGTCAAAGTCTGTGTATCCTGTGAGGATCAGATCCTTATCTCTATACACGAGCATATAGTTCCTCATTCTTCAAAGATACTTGAGGATTGTCTTAACTGCCGTCCAGTGATCAAATCCTAGATTGGACTAATACCAATTGACAATCCCTACTGCATAACAAATGTCGGGTCTGGTACACAATATTGCATACATTAAGCTTCCTATAGCTGAAGCATAGAGAAGTCGTCTCATCTTCTCAATTTCTTGAGGTGTCTTAGGACATTGATCTTTAGACAAAATGATTCCATGCCTGAAGGGTAACAAACCCGTCTTGGAATCCAGCATCTTGTACCGGATCAACATTTGATCAATGTACGATGCTTGAGACAAGGCTAACTTTTTGTTCTTACGATCCTGAATGATCTGGATCCCTAGAATGTACTATGCCTCACCTAAATCTTTCATTTGGAACTAGGCAGCTACCCATTTCTTAATGTTAGTCAGATACCCTACATCATTCCCAATGAGTACGATATCATCCACATACAGTACCAGGAAAGCTATTGAGCTGTTGATGATCTTTTTGTAAACACGAGGCTCATCAAGGTTCTGATCAAAGCCAAACAACTTGACCGCAGTGTCAAATCTAATGTTCCATGATCTAGATGCTTGTTTCAGCCTATAAATGGACCTATTAAGCTTGCAAACCTTTTGCTCTTGATGGCACTATGAACCCCTCTGGTTGAGTCATATAGATGGTCTCCTCAAGATTACCATTAAGAAAGGCAGTCTTGACGTCCATTTGCCATATCTCATAATCATAAAATGTTGCTATGAACAGGAGTATCCTGATAGACTTGAGCATGAGAACAGGTGAGAAAGTTTCCTCATAGTCAACTCCCTCGATTTAGGTATTAACTCTTTGCCACAAGTCGAGCCTTAAAGGTTTGCACCTTGCTATCTACACATCTCTTTCACTTATAGATCCATTTACACCCCATAGGTCTTACCCCATCAGGCGAATCAACAAGCTCCCAAACGTTATTGAAGTACATAGACTTCATTTCTTGTTCATGACTTTAACCCACTCATCTTTGTCAGTATCCTCCATTGCTTTTTTAAAAGACAATGGATTCTCAATCCCATCATTGGAAATGACGTTCTTGTTGGGGTTGATGCCCTAAAGTCTTGTGTTCTATAGTTTGTAAACAGTACATACGAACACCTGTGTTTGTTAATATATGATATTTACTTCACATCTTGTTGTTTTGCTCATTTACTTGTTTTAGTTGCTTTACCACAAACTAATAAACATAAAATCCCTGGTTATCTGTATGTGACTCAAACATGTATGTAATGACATACAAGTGGATCATGTCTTGAGTGATAACCAAAATAGTCTGTAGTATATGGATATAGGAGGGAAACCTTATCGTGGTAACGCTACGGACGCGGCCCGCTTTGTGGAATGGTCACAAGTGTTGTGGCTTGCCACAGATGATCTGATTTTGATCATTCGTATTGGGGACATGCGAGCAGGGGCGTCCTATATAAAGAGTTTGTATAAGAACTGACTATGAAGTGTTAATGTCTCGTTATATAACACCGTTCATGACAGAGACTTCACTTCACTAGGATGACCATAGGTAACATGACCTCAATCCTGAGTGAGTTGGGAACTCTTGCCATTGAGGGTGGTTCTTTGATTTGTATGGGTGTGAGTGGCCAAGTCACCGATTCAAACCTACCATTTTGGGGATACGTCTGATTTGGGAACTCAGCTACACAAGAAGGAATTCACTTCTTTCCCAACGCAGGGGTAAGTAAATAGATGGCTCCCTTAAGGGCTAATTTCGAGGCTTAAACGATGTGGCACCACACACCTTCTCTTGGCCTGAGAGGTGTTCACACATATTTGGACTATGTTGTATTGTTCATTAGAGGAATCAGTGGTACTTAAGAAGTGAGATGTAACTATAGGGGAAAAATGGTAAATTGGCCCAACTGTACTTACGAGCATCTGTGAAGGGTCATCGTACTCATGATTGGTTATATCCAATGAACACAGAAATATATCTGTGGTAAGAAGAGTTCAACTGTTGGTCTTTAGTGGAATCACTAACAGTTAACGAATGGTGAATCTCGTGGCTAAAGAGTTTAATCAACTATTCACGTACCGTTGGAGCTTCGAGCCACATGTCCATTAGGTCACCTGGATAGCTTGGATAAAGTCGAGAACCAGTGTTTGGGTTAATTTGAAATGTTCAAATTGACAAGAGGAAGTACAATTATATATGATATAATTGGAATGGCTAATTATATATGATATAATTGGCTAAATGTATGAGATNACAATTATATATGATATAATTGGAATGGCTAATTATATATGATATAATTGGCTAAATGTATGAGATACATTATTTTGGAAGAAATTAGATATAAATATGATTTATATCAAATATAGGAAAAATACTATAGTAGATATATGATATCAAACTATAGGATATAAATATAATATGATTATATATATTAAATAAATTTATTGATTAATTAATTTTAATTAACTAATTCTCACATTTAGGAAATGGGATCATGGGCACTGAAGGTTATGTAACCAACGGGATACAAGTTGAAAATGGTTTCCAATTTGTGTGTATAGAATTAAGTCGTGAAAAAGGATCCTGCACCCAAAAGAAAACGAAAAAGATTTATCGTCGAGAGCCTATACAATAACTTCTCAGTCGTCTAATCGATCATCTAACTCATGCGTCCCTTAAATGATCGTACATCAGTTTCCTAAACGATCATCCAGTTTTTCCTAAACAATCTTGTTGTTTTACTATACGATAAGCGTCCCCGCTATACGATAGCGAAATTCTTCTCGTGCACGCTTGTCATCTACATGATTTCTTTTCCTCCGTCTTCTACCAAACTCACCAAAGCCCACTCTCTGGGTTTTTTGACGTTGAGGATACTCGTGTCTCCCTATTGGTGGTATGGTCCCCGTCTTCTTGATTGTGTACGTTTGGATCATGTAGTTTCAGACGAGAGATTCGCCGGGGTGCTGCTAGATCGGTGGAATTTTTCCGCTGCCGTGGGTTCATACATTCGAAGATTATCTTCCTCTGGTAATGAACCTCTACTCTATGCTTTATTGTATATTGATCACGCTGTTGTTAGATTGTATTATGCATAATTGTTATTTAGAATGTATATCGTTTATATTCCGGTCACTATGAAAATCGGAGCGATCTAAACCCACTCATGGAATTCTCGGTTTTGAGTTCCTTCAGTTCTGGGCTTCAGTCAAACTCATGTAACGATTCGGTGGGTTCATAACCCTCCCACTACATCGAGGCAGTCTCAACTCTTGAGCTGGTTGATGAGATGTACCGACCTCAACAACTCTTATTGATCTATCAGTCTGTTCAACAACTCTTGTTGAACCTTCAGCAGTCTTAGTCTCACTAGAAATCTCACGCAAAACGAGCTTACTTTGTGGCTTATGATCCCGGATGTGGTTTTCTTCCAAGAAGATAGTATTTGTAGAAACAAACACTTTGTTCTCACTCGGATCATAGAAGTATTCATCTCTCGTTTCCTTGGGGTAGCCTACAAAGAGGTAAATCTTCAAACGTGGTTTCAACTTCTTTGGGTTAGTCACTAGCACATGTGTTGGACAACACCAAATCTTGAAGTGGCGTAAACTACCTTTACGACCTCTCCATAGCTCAAAAGGTGTTTCAGAAATACTTTTCAAGGGAACGTTGTTCAGAATATAGCATGCAATCTCCACTATAAAACCCCAAAACGAGTCTGGAAGATGAGTATAACTCATCATAGATCGAACCATGTCCAACAAGGTTCTGTTTCTCCTTTCTAATACACCATTCTGCTGAGGTGTACCTGGGACAAAGAGTTAGGACGCAGTCTCATGTTCTATCATATAGTTCTAGAATTGCAGGTCCATATACTCTCCCCCACGATCAGATCGTGGTGTTTTTATCTTTTTGCCTAACAAGTTTTCAACTTTGGCCTTATACTCCTTGAACTTGTCAAGGGCTTTAGACTTACATTGCATTAGGTAGAGATACCTGTACCTTGAATAATCATCTATGAAAGAGATGAAATATTCATACCCACTTTGAGCTCTAACACTCATCGGACCATAGAGGTCTAAATGTACAAGCTCAAAGGCTTCCTTGGCTCTGTAATCTTTTTCAGTAATAAGTCATTTGGTCATCTTGCCTTCAAGGCATGATTCACACATCGGCAAGGAGTTTTCTTCTAAGAGTCATAGAATTCCACTTTTCACTAACTTCTCAATCCTATTGAGGTTGTTGTGACCTAACCTTAGATGCCAAAGATAGGCATTTTTCTTAGGAGAAACCTTTGGTCTTTTAGCTGTTGTTGTCGTACTGAACATTTTAATGTTAAACAAGGCTTTTATGACTAACAACCTTAGTACATATAAGTTACTTTCCATTTAATCATAACCAATCTCCATTCCATTCTTGAAAATAAACACTTTATTCCCAGAAAAGGAGATGGTATACCCTTGTTCAATGAGACAAGAAACCAAGATTAAGTTCCTCTTAATATGAGGAACTATGAAAAACATTATCTATCCAGCTGAAACAACCTCACCAGTACCAACTCGTAGAGTTATCTCTCCCTGTGGCAACGTTTGCCAGGAACTAAATCCTTGGTAAGAGGAATTGACATGGTTGGTAGTACCTGAACAATGATCCAGGCAGAATCATCATTCTTTACCAAACACGTCTCCAAGATCAATAAATCATATTTACTATCTTTCCTCCTCTTTTGGAGAGTAGTGGGATTAGTGTCAGAACAACTGACACTACTGGTTTTGTCATCCATCCCTTGGTGCTCGAAAAGTAAGAACTGACGTTCAAACAAATCTTGCAACGAGTCCATGATCTCACGTGCAATGACCATGTTTTCAACACTTTTAGCCAAAACATCAGGTATGCTAGCCAAAATGTGAAGTCTGGCCAATGAATTAGCCTTCATCCATACCTCATATGCATTACGAACACTTCGCAGTGCATCAAGGGTTAGGACTTGAGAACATTCCTCAACCATGACAAATTCGAGGTCGTTTCTCACGAAATACGTTTTACCCGATTCTTTCCAATGTATATAATCAATCATATTAAAAGCACTAGTTTCGCAATAACGCTTCAAAGGTTTTAGCAAATACCCATTGTAAATCCAATAAGGTTTTAGCAAAACTAATATGAACCCCGTGTGATATCTAGTTTCACAATGACGCTTCAAAGGTTTAGGACAAAAGCCGACGAAGGGGGGTCAATTATCCCTTCTCTAAATTAAGAAGTTCTCAACCAATCATTAATACCAGAACAACTTTTGTTTCGATAACTACTAGCCATCATTGATTTAGTCAAGATATTATTAATTTACTTAATAATCTCCCGTAAGTGTGACCCACCATTTTAGGCCCTAGAGATCCACCCCAAGCAGCCAATCCGAAGGGAAAAAAATCCGATTGGGGCAAAACCTAAAGCAACCCTATCCATTTTGGAGTTCACCTTAATCTTGACCAACTGCACAAAACCCATCCGAAGGGGGACACTCCCAGGGTGCCACGAGGGAGAACAGAATGATCTCACGGTGTGAACCAATGACAGAGACCATAGGACGTGTTGACACAGACCATTTACCCACTTACTATAAATACTCTCTCCGTCCACCTTGATATTGACTCATGAAAACACTATCCGAAGGGGGATGCTCCCAAGGTACCATGAGGCCAAACATGAATCTTACGATGTGAACATACGGGAAAAATTGCAAGTGGAATCATAGACATATCATATACATCTCTTCCTCCCACTGAGTATTTTATAACCTAGTATTTAGTTTACTTAGAAAAAACACGGCTAAGGATTTTAACTAAGTGACTATTAGGTTTACCCAAGAGTAACTTTTACCTTGGATAGTTAAACAACTTTTGATCATCATCCATTAAACTCTTTAACGAAGTCTTTGACCAACTATCGCATGCTTGTAGAAAATCTATCTAATTCACCTTTCCAGGTAGGTTCCCAGGTAGGGTGTTCCATTTCCGTTAGCTTAAGAACCCCACCCTAGACAGAACTCACCTTAGACAAAAGGTCCTTTATAGATAGATTAAAATAAATTTAATCTTTTATGCCAATCAATTTAATCCTATTAAATCGATTTTAAAAGATTAATCTAGGTTACTTATCGCACTAGAACCAATTGAACTTAGGTCTATCTCAACCCAATTTTAAAACCCTTTTAAAAAAACTTGAGTTCACTCTAAGTCCGCATGCAACTCTTTCTTATCAATTTTAGTTCTAGTTTCCTTTATAACTCTTATAAATGGAAACAACCAAAACCATAACGCAAAGCTAACACATGCAAGACATTCATAACAAATATAAGCAGCCGCCCCTTGCAACGAGGGCAATCCGTATGTGGTGTCATGTTCAATGCATTGTTCATTCCTTGCTACCTTTTATGTAACTCTTATACAAACAAGCAACGAAACAAGCACAACATGCTTCTATTCACCCATAGACTATAACACTTACAATAAAAGGATGATGCATGATAATGCTCACTGCATGCAAAATATAACTCTTATATTTCATGATGCATGTGCATGCTTTCAAGTAATTTTTTCATGCAATATTATAACATTTATAATACATGATGCATGAATGATTGCACAACCTAAGGTGGGTTTCAAACTATATGTCAAACATTTTGCCATATAAACACCCTACATCACATATATAATAAACAAACGTTGATGAACCGGGTAAAATTGCCTTAAATCCACAAAACTAAAGCTAACTATTACAAAACAAAGAGTCTTCGATTCATATAGGTGAACCGGGTTTTGAACCGTCTGGGCGAAGCAACGCATCTCCAACCATCATGCATCAAACTCCCCGCGATCGTCTACACGAAAGAACAAATGATTTGCTCTATCGTTTACCTACACTTCTAAAGCTAAACAATCGTTTAGCAACGATCTTGTATCTTTTACTAAGCGATGAAACAAGGAGGTACGCAGTCGTCTAGCGCGCTCCGCACAATGCAAGCCTTACATGATCGTCCAAACGACTACGATGCGGCGAACGCCTAAACGATCGCTGAGCGAGCGCCTTCGTATCGTATACCGCGTGATCGTGTAGGTAGTAACTATGTGATGAGGCATGCTAACCACATGATCGGTTAGCGCTCGCCTTTTTCTAAACAATGAACATCAAATGCTCCCACAACGATCGTCTACCTCCAGCGTCTATGCGATCGAGCAACCAATGCTACGCGATAGAGTAAACGATTTACCCCATCGTTTAGCATTAGCTAAATGATCGTTTAATAAATACTTCACGATCATATAGAATAGTCTACACGATCATTTAGATAAATTCCAACGATCGTTTACCTTAGTCTATACGATACGACCAACTTTTGGTCTTCTTCATTGAAAACCGCATCTCCATGCTTCGAAACTTCATCACAAACAACTTGGCTAACTCAAACTCTTTGAATTACAGACTCGATAACATGTTAATTATGCCCAAAAAACACAAGGGCCCTTATAAATTAACATTATAATTGAAAGAAAGCTTGAAAAAGAGGTTATTAAACCCATAAACATTCATCAACACTATCCACAAAAGCATTTAACAATTAAACACAAATGCAGAAAAACCACCAAGACTATAAAAGAAGTTCAAAACAGAATTGAAATTTGGAATATCAGAACAACCTGGCTCTAATACCAATTGAAGGAAATCAAACACGAGGATTTCCATAAGTAACGGAAGGATCTTTCCAAATTTCAATCGTATATAAACATTACAATTACAATCACAAACGGAAACGTACGGTTATGCATAAAATAGAAATTACAGCATGATTTACTATAGATCAAGGACAAGAATCAACCAAACTTTGTAGACTCATCCTCAAGTTCCTTGATCACGAATGCTCGATCACAGCAACATAGCAACACACGAACGTTCGTACAACATGACCGCTACACTCCACGATCACAGCAAACTCGAACTAAGCGATCGCTAAGGTCACAAACACTCCGAACACGACGAACGGCCTCCATAGAACCTCGACTGTGTCGGTTAAGTATGACACACAAAAAGATTACTTGGTATTCTCACGGTGGAGAATCCAAGAGGGGTGGGCTCTATGTGGACTTGGTTTGAGGCAAAAACCGGAGGAAGAAAAAAACATGTATAAAGATTGAGCAATTAGAAGATGAAACAGCCTACCGTATAGGTCGATGCCTAATCGTTTAGTAAAAACTATGTGATTTTCTAGGAAAAGCTATGCGATCGTTTAGCTCATCGTCTAGCTGAGTGTGTAAGAACACTCCGCGATCGTTTAGCTAACTCCAAGCTATCGTTTAGTATATCTGATTTACCTTGACAACTATCTGTGAGTTCTTTCCGAGATTGGAAATCTCAAATTCACAAAATGCAAGTCTTACTAAAGTTAGGAAAACATTTTTTCTTTTATCTCACGGTTACCATGAAACCACCAATAACCTCCCACTAAATTGATTATTAGAGAAAATAGATAAATATCCAATAATTAATATTATTATAAATATAAATGATACATAACTTACCAATAATATATTTATAATACAACTATAGTTTTAATATTTCATCTCATGAAACATATAAACCATAGCTCTTTTTCTATTCCATGGCACTTAATGTAAATCTCATTTACATTAACCCTCCATTAGATGTATCTCATACATCATATTAATCATATTATATATAATTGAATTACCTCTTGTCAATTTAAACAATTCAAATCAACATCAAGAACTGATCCTCAGCTTGAATCCATTGAGTTACCAAGGGGACCTTATGGACCTGTAGCTCAAAGCTCCAACGGTACGTGAATAACTGACTAAACTCTTTAATCACGGGATCCACTATCCGTTAACTGCCAGGCACTCCACTAAAGACCGACAACTAAACTCTCCTTAGTACAGATATATTATGTTACCATCTTAACCAATCAGCAGTGCGACAACCCTTCACAGATCGCTCGTATGTACAGCTCGGCCAATAATCGTTATGCCCCTGTAGTTACATCTAACTCTTTAAGTACCACTGAATCCTCTAATGAACATAAGTCATAGTCCTACTATAACTGAGTCCTTTCTCCCAAAGAAAGGTTGTGTCTATTATATTCAAGCCCCAGAATCAGCACTTAAAGGAGCAATCTATCTATTTACCCCTGCTTTGGAGAATGAGTGAATTCCATCTTGTGTAAGTGAGTTCCTAACTCCCAAACCGGACAAGTCCCCGAAAAGGTAGGCATGTTGAGTTGGCAATCTGGCCACTCTCACCCATACTAATCAAAGAATCGCCATCAAATGTAAGAATTCTCAAAACATTCAGGCTTAAGATCGTGTCACCTATGGTCGTTTAGGTGAGATGTAAGTCTCCAGTATCAACGACGTTATATACAGAGGCGAATCATCTTATGGTTCAGTCTTATACAAACTCTTTGTATAGGACACCCCTACTCGCATGTCTCCACGTGAGTGGTCAGGATTTACCATCTGTAGTAGTTTACAACACTTGCAAACCTCTACAAAGTGAGTTGTATCCGTAGTGTCACTAGGATCAGGTATCCCACTTTAATCCTTATATTACAGACCTATCTAGGTTATCACTTAAGACATGATCTACTTGTATATCTTATATACATGCTTAAGTTTACATAAGATAACCATGGAGCTTTGTTTATGAGTAAATTCCAGAATTAAATCATAGTTATTTTATTCATAAAACAATATGTATAATTACAAACAACGAGACTCTGGGAGAATTAGGACACAAATCCCAACATTTATAACAATGTGTACAAAGTTTACAAACTACGAGACTTCGAGAGAATTAGGACACCAATCCCAACAATCTCCCACTTGTTCTAATGCCTTGGGAGACTAATGTACAATATATGAAACAACAAGTACAATATACAATAAACTAGGGCATACTCTGTACCCCAATATCATATCCCACTTGCCCTAGACAACATGTCACATGTCTTGTAGACCTAGCCTCTCCAGATGACCCTCGAACACTTTAGTCGTGAGAGCCTTTGTAAACGAATCGACAACGTTTGTCTCCGATGCAATCTTCGTGACTATCACATCACCGCGATGCATAATGTCCCTAATCAAATGATATTTATGTTCTATATGCTTGCCTCTACGATGACTCTAAGGTTCCTTTGAATTTTTCACAGCCCCCCCCTCGCGCTTGTTATCACAATAGAGAGTGATCGAAAAAGACATATTTAGAATAACTTTCAAATCTATAAGGAACTTCTTCAGCCAAACAGCCTCCTTAGTAGCTTCACAAGCAGCTACGTATTCGGCTTCCATAGTGGAATCCGCGATGCATCCTTACTTGATGCTTTGCCAAACTACAGCCTCTCCATTCAGAGTGAACACTGACACTGATGTCGATTTCCGAGAATCTCTATCAGTTTAAAAGTCAGAATTTGTGTATCCTGTAAGGATTAAATCCTTAGCTCCATACACAAGCATGTAGTCCCTTATTCTCCGAAGATACTTGAGGATCGTTTTGACCATCATCCAGTGATCTAATCCTAGATTGGACTGATAACAACTAACAATCCCTACTGCATAGCAAATGTCAAGTCTGGTACGTAACATTGCATATATTAAGCTTCCAATAGCCGAAGCATAGGGAATTTGTCTCATTTCCTCAATCTCTTGAGGTGTCTTAGGACATTGATCTTTAGATAAAACAATTCCATGCCTGGAGGGTAATAAACCCCTCTTGGAATCCTGCATCCTATACTTGATCAACATTTGATCAATGTACGATGCTTGAGACAAAGCTAACCTCTTGTTCTTACGATCCCGAATGATCTGGATCCCTAGAACATACTGTGCCTCTCCCAAATCTTTCATTTGGAATTAGGCGGCTAGCCACTTCTTAATATTAGTCAGAAAACCTAGATCATTCCCAATGAGTAAGATATCATCCACATATAGTACCAAGAAATCTACTGAGCTATTGATGATCTTCTTGTAAACACAAGGTTCATCAATGTTCTGATCAAAGCCAAACGATTTGATCGCACTGTCAAATGTAACGTTCCAGGATCTAGACGTTCATTTCAGCCCATAAATGGACCTATTAAGCTTGCAAACTCTTTGCTCTTGATCTGGAACAATGAACCCTTCTGGTTGAGCCATGTAGATGGTCTCCTCAAGATTACCATTCAGAAAGGCAGTCTTGATGTCCATTTACCACGTCTCATAATAAAAAAATGTGGATATGGATAGGAGTATCCTAATAGACTTCAACATGACAATAGGTGAGAAAGTTTCCTCATAGTCTACTCCCTCAACCTGGGTATAGCTCTTTGCCACAAATATAGCCTAAAGGACTACACCTTTCCATCTTCACCTCGTTTTCGCTTGTAGATCCATTTACACCCTATAGGTTTTACCCCATCAGGCTGATCCACAAATTCCCAAAAATTATTGAAGTACATAGACCCCATTTCCTGGTTCATGGCCTTAATCCACTCATCTTTGTCAACATCCTCCATTGCTTACTTAAAAGTCAATGGATCCTCGACCCCATCATCAGAAATGAGGTTTTGGGCTTTAGTCAAACCCATGTAGCAATCCGGAGGGTTCATAACCCTTCTACTACTTCGAGGCAGTCTCAACTCTTGAGATGGTTGACTAGATGTACCAACATCAACAACTCTTGTTGATCTATTGGTCTGTTCAACAACTCTTGTTGAACCATCAGTAGCCTCACTAGAAGTCTCACGTAAAACAAGCTTGCTTCGTGGTTTATGATTCTTGATGTGGTCTTCTTCCAAGAAAATAACATTTGTAGAAATAAACACTTTATTCTCACTCGGATTATAGAAGTATCCATCCCTCGATTCCCTAAGGTAGCTTATAAAAAGGCAAACTTTCAAACGCGGTTCCAACTTCTTTGGGTTAGCTAGAAGCACGTGGGTCGGACACCCTCAAATCCTAAAGTGACGTAAACTACCTTTATGGCCTCTCCACAGCTCAAAAGGTGTTTTAGAAACACATTTCGAGGGAACGTTGTTCAAAATATAACATGCAATCTCCACTGCAAATCCCCAAAACAAGTCTGGAAGATGAGCGTAACTCATCCATGTTGAACAAGGTTCTGTTTCTCCTTTCTGATACACTATTCTACTGAGGTGTAGCTGAGGTCGAGAATTGGGACGTGATTCCATGTTCTATCATATAGTTCTGGAATTCGAATCTTCTTACCTAACAAGTTTTCAACTTCAGCCTTATACCCCTTGAACTTGTCAAGAGCTTCAGACTTACGTTGCATTAGATAGAGATACCCATACCTTGAATAATCATCTATGAAAGAGATGAAATATTCATACCCACCTTGAGCCCTAACACTCATCGGACTATAGAGGTCTGAATGTATAAGCTCCAAGGTTTCCTTGGCTCTATAACCTTTTCTAGTAAAAGGTTGTTTGGTCATCTTGCCTTCAAGGCATGATTCACACACTGGCAAGGAGTTTTCTTCTAAACTCTTTAGAAGTCCACATTTCACCAACTTCTCGATCCTATTAAGGTTGATGTGACCTAATCTTAGATGCCAAAGATGGGCATTTTTCTTAGGAGAAACCTTTGATCTTTTTGCATTTGTCGTCGTACTGAACATTTCAGTATTAAGCAAGGCTTTTATGACTAACGACCTCAGTACATATAAGTTATTTTCCATTGAACCAAAATCAATCTCCATTCCATTCTTGAAAATAAACACTTTACTCTCAGAAGAGGACACGGTATAACCTTGTTCAATGAGACAAGAAACCGAGATTAAGTTCCTCTTGATATGAGAAACTACAAAAACATTATCTAGTAACAAATTATGTTTCTTGTCCAAAAATAACTTTAACCTGCCTACAACAACAGCTACCTCACCAGCACCGAATCGAAGAATCAACTCTCCCTGTGGCAACGTTTGCCAGGAACTAAATCCTTGGTAAGAAGAACTGACGTGATTAGTAGCATCTGAATCAAGTATCTAAGCAGAATCATCATTCTCTACCAAACACATCTCCAATACAAATAAATCATATTTATTGTCTTTAGAAATTTTCCTCTTTTGGAGAGTAGTGAGATTACAATCAGAACCTAAATAAGCTCAAAGTTCCATTCCAGAAAACACTTCTCGTTGATGAACTTCACCAGAGACAACAACACTTTCTTTCTCTAACTGGAGGTTTTCTTGGAAACTGACACTACTAGTTTCCTTGTCATCTATCCCTTTGTGTTCAAAAATTAAGAACTGGCATTCAAACAATTCTTACAAGTCCATGATCTCATATGCAATGACCATGTTCTCAACCCTTTTGGCCAAAGCATTAGGTATGCTAGCCAAAATCTGAAGTCGGGCCAATGAATTAGCCTTTATCCCCACCTCATATGCATTACGAACATTTCGCAGGGCATCAAGGGTCGAAACTTGAGGACACTCCTCAACCATGACAAACTCGAGGTCGTTTACCATGAAATATGTTTTAACGAACTTCCATTGTATCAAATCGGTCAAACTAGAGGCATTTAACGGAAAAACATTCATGTTGCTACAAAAAGAAATGCATTGACCTACATTAGGTTTTAAGCAAATACTCGTTGAAAAACAACATCCAATACGGTTTAGCAAAACTGAAATGAACCCGTGTGACATCTAATTTCACAATGACGCTTCAAAGGTTCAGGACAAAAGCCACCAAAGGGTGGTCAATGTTGGGATTGGTGTCCTAATTCTCCCGGAGTCTTGTAGTTTGTAAACTGTACACATTGTTATGGGTAAAATAAGAGTTATTTTATTTGCATTTACTTATATCCAATAAACAAAGCTTCATGGTTATTGTATGAAAACTTAAACATGTATATGAGATATACAAGTGGATCATGCCTTACGTGATAACCTAAAAAGGTTTGTAGTATAAGGGTTAATAAGGGATACCTGATCCTGGTAACACTACGGATACGATCCGCTTTGTAGAGGTTTACAAGTATTGTGAACTACTACAGATGGTAGATCCTTACTATTCATGTGGAGACATGCGAGCGGGGGTATCCTATACAAAGAGTTTGTATAAGACTGGACCATGAGATGATTTGTCTCTTTATATAACGTCATTGATACTTGAGACTTACATCTCACCTAAATGACCATAGGTGACATGACCTTAATCCTGAGTGTTTTGGGAACTCCTGCCTTTGAGGGCGGTCCTTTGATTAGTATGGGTGAGAGTGGCTAGATTGCCAACTCAACAAACCTACCTTTTTGGGGACTTATCTGATTTGGGAGCTGGGAACTCAATTACACAAGATGGAATTCACTCTTTCGCCGAAGCAGAGGTAAATAGAAAGATTGCTCCCTTAAGCGCTGATTCCGAGTCTGTGGTCACAACTTCTCTTTGGAAGAGAGGACTCGGTCATAGTAGGACAATGACTTATGGTCATTAGAGGGATCCGTGGTACTTAAGGAGTTAGATGTAACTACAGGGGCGTAACGGTAAATTGGCCCAACTGTACTTACGAGTGATCTGTAAAGGGTTATCGCACTGTTGATTGGTTGATATGGATAAGAAATATGTCTGTAGTGAGAAGAGTGCAGCTGTCAGTCTTTAGTGGAGTGCTCGACAGTTAACGGATGGTGGATCCCGTCACTAAAGAGTTTAGTCAGTTATTCACATACCGTTGAAGCTTCAAGCTACAGATCCATAAGGTCCCCTTGGTAGCTCAATGGATTCAAGTTGAGAATTAGTTCTTGGGGTTGATTTGAAATGTTTAAATTGACCAGAGGAAATTCGATTATATATGATATAAATTAAGAGTGACTTATTTCTTGGTCCGATCTTACTCAAACTTAATGCACAGGACACCCCCACACCTCATGTCACCACATGAACGAATTAAGATCACTTCGTTTATAGCACTTTACAACTCCTTGTAACAACTACAGCATGAGCTGCATCTGATAGTGTTACCAGAATAAGGTATCCAACCTTATTCGTATATTATAGATCATTTTGATTATTTACGCGAACCTGATCTACTTTTATGTCTCCACATAAATTTCAAGTACTCATGTAATAGTCATGGATCTTTTAGTTTATTGGAATTATTTCTAAAACGAAATAAGCAATTCATCTATTTAATAACAACTTTATCGATTTACAGAATGGGTTTATGTTACAAATCACGAGTTTTAAGACATAAGACCCAACACTTTTAACCCAACTATTATTAGAATAACTTGTGAAAGGTTAACTTACTAATCATGGTTATATCGATTGGACATAATATATCTACAGTGAGAGGAGTGCAACTACTAAGTTTTAGTGGAGTGACCCGGAAGTTAACGAATGGTGGTTAATTCGGTTAAAGAGTTTAGTCGATTAATCGTGGATCGTTGGAGCCCATGATCTGTAGGTCCATGAGATTCCCCTACTAGCTCATATCGGACTAAACCTTAGAATAATGTGACGAACGAATTTGAAGTGTCAAATTTGGGTTTTGGAGCAAAGCAGTAAATATACACGATATATTTAACCTAATGTTTAATTGTGAATTAAACATAAAGAGAGAAAATAAGAGATATTTAAATAAGATTTAAATGTCAAGATTATGAATAGGAATTCATGGGATTATTGTTGGATTTAATACTAAATTAAATTAATTAAATTGTTTAATTATTTATTTAATATTAATTTTAAAATTGATTATTATAATTATTTTTTGAAATTAAATAGAATTGGTCAAAATTGCATTAAAAGTCAAATTGTTGACTAGGTAAAAATGCAATGAAAGTCAAATTGTTGACTTTTGATTTTTGAAAGTCAAAAATTCAAATTTGTTGACTTTTTTTAGAGTCAAACTTTGACCAAGTTAGTAGAAAGATCCAACATTTGTGAGTGAGAAATGTCAGCTCTTGCATAGCTAAGTGTTGTCTTCATTTGAAGACACATGTCCCACTAAATCCCACTTTGAGTTAGTAGATTTTTTAGTGTCAAATTCTCGTCAAACTCAAAGTTGCATGTCTTTAAAAGAGAGAGTTTAATGAATTATAAAATCATCCCTTTTTCTCTCAAAGTTTTTAGCCCTTTTCCTCTCCAAATTAGTCACTCACCGGATTTCACCATCCCGTTCTAAGGCTGGAGAATAGTCGGAAAGACTCTCGTGGTGGTCTACGGACCGTTCATGAGGAGATTGAAGCTAATTTGGAGAAGATTCAAAGTCTACAAAAGTTGTATTCTTTTCCCTTTTTATTTGTTTCTATTGCATGCTTATCTTTGTAATTAACCCAATTAGAGTACTTTAAATCCGTTTTTGTTCTGCTGCGCATGTGTTTGTTCCATCAATTGGTATTAGACCATGCTTAGAGTACTCGTTTTTTTGTTAATTTTATGTATGTTGAATGAGAAATTTTAGACCAATCACAAGTTGCCACGTCATTTACTAAATTAATGATGAAATTCCAAATCATTAAATTTGGGCTTAATTAGGAGTTGACATATGTTCTGAATTGTAGTTGAAGAAAAATTTCAATGACGCCACGTGGTTTTATCATGACCGTTGAATCAGATAAGATTAATTAGACCTAATTTGATATTATTATTTATGTCAAAGTCCAACTAAGTCCAAAAATAGGCTGAATTTGACCCAAATGTCAAATCAAGACTAAATTCGATTAATTGGGCCCAAAGGCCAACCCCATGGACTAACTAAGCCCAAGTCCAACTAATTGGGCCCAAAGGCCAGGACCATGGACCAACCAAGCCCAAGCTCACCTGTGAACTCTATAAATAGATAAGTTCTCCTCATTTTGAGGAGTCAGCAATTCTATACTCCAGAGAGCTTATAGAGAATTCTTTACAATCAGAAGACTCCTTGACTCCTGAAGCTGACCACACCTGAAGGCTGAAATCCTTCGAAGATACAAGCATCCTGAAGACTGAAGTTCTTTGAAGATACAAGAAATTCTACATTTAGAGAGTCCAAAGAGAATTCATCAATAAGCAGAAGACTCCCAAGACTCCTAAAGCTGCACTCTTAGAAGATAGAAGACCCTTGAAGACTGAAGTCCTTCGGAGATACAAGTATTCTTCCAAGACTTCAACTCCACGATCATCACGCGCTTCGCTTCCTCAAATCAAGCATACGCATTCAACTAAGAGAGAATCAGAGGATCAAGTACTAGAAATCAAACCACATCGCATCAAATCAACTTCAACATCAACACCAACTTAAGTTCAACTCCACGAAACAAGTTTCTCCGAAAGCCTTGTGTGAACACTAATCCTCCAAGAGGATCAACAGGCCCAAAGACCGATCTTCCAAGAAAATTAACAAGTCCAAAGACCGATCATCCAAGAAGATCAAAAAGCCCAAAGGTCGATCATCCAAGAAAATCAACAAGTCCAAAGACCGATCCTCCAAGAAGATCAATAAGTCTAAAGGTCGATCATCCAAGAAGATCATCAAGCCCAAAGGCCGATTATCCAAGAAGATCAACAAGCCCAAAGGCCGATCACCCAAGAAGATCAATAAGCCCAAAGGTCGATCACCCAAGAAGATCAACAAGCTCAAAGGCCGATCACCCAAGAAGATCAAGAAGCCCAAAGGCCGATCGTTCAAGAAGATCAACTAGCTTAAAGTTTATAATTTATTTTCAAAGCATCAAAATATTGTGTATTAGAGATTGTACTCACTTTCCACAAAATTAATACAAATACAAAGTTCAAGTTCTACGAAATAAATTTCTCTTGAAATCTCGTGCGAACAAATTAGCACGCCCAGTGGGACATCTCTACCTCTCATCTCTCTCTCGTCATCCAAGTCTAACAAATCTACAAATGGCACCAAAGAAAGTTGCATCCAAAGCTACCATCACAAGCAACACTTACATAAGCTCTGTCATCACGGAGGAAATCTTGGACCAGCTGATGGAATCTCCTAAAGGCGGGATCGTCATCAGAAAAAATCCTTGTTTGACAACTATGCTTCTGCTACTGATCTATCAGAGAAAGAATCACATCTTGATGTAGTGTCTGTGATGATGACTGACGTAACGACTAAGTCGACCATGGTAGAGATTAAGATAAAGATAAACCTTCTAATGAAGGCTGTAGAGGAGCGAGATCATGAAATCGTTGCTTTAAGAGATCAGATACAGGCTCGAGATACTGCTGAATCAAGTCAATCCCCAGCTACAAAAGCCAATGTCAAAGGAAAGACTGCCTTGTAGGAAAGTCAGCCACCACAATCCACCTCTGTTGCCTCCCTGTCAGTTCAACAACTCCAGGATATGATCACAAACTCCATAAGAGCTCAGTACGAAGGAACGTTGCAAACCTCCTTTATGTACTCCAAGCCATACACTAAGAGAATCGACAACCTAAGAATGCCAGCTGGGTATCAACCTCCAAAGTTCCAGTAGTTCGATGGAAAGGGCAATCCAAAACAACATGTTGCACACTTCATTGAAACCTGTGAAAATGAAGGAACCAGAGGAGACTAGCTAGTCAAGCAGTTCGTCCGTACCTTGAAAGGAAGTGCTTTCGATTGGTATACTGATTTGAAGCCAGAAGTGATTGACAGTTGGGAACAACTAGAAAGGGAGTTCCTGAACTGCTTCTACAGTATAAGGCATATTGTTAGCATGATGGAGCTGACGAACACCAAACAGTGGAAGGGAGAGACAGTCATCGATTACATCAACCCATGGAGAGCTTTAAGTCTGGATTGCAAAGATAGACTTACTGAATTATCTGCAGTG
Source organism: Benincasa hispida (assembly GCF_009727055.1). Taxonomy (NCBI): domain Eukaryota; kingdom Viridiplantae; phylum Streptophyta; class Magnoliopsida; order Cucurbitales; family Cucurbitaceae; genus Benincasa; species Benincasa hispida. Next base: position 25,502,406 of record NC_052349.1, on the reverse strand, counting down.
GAGATGTGCACTCAAGGCATGCACTGAGAGCTTCTCTACATCCTACAAGGGATAAAACCTCGTACATTTGAGGAGCTGGCAACACGCGCTCATGATATGGAGCTGAGCATTGCCAACAGGGGAACTAAAAATTTCTTAGTCTCTGAAGGGAGAAAATACAAAAATGATGCCAAGGGCACTGAAAAAATTGTGGGTAGTGCCACAAAAGAATCTATGTCGTTCTTCCTTCAAAGGAAAACAAATAAAATTTGAAAGAAGGCACAATGAGGGTGAGAAGCATCGTCCAACTCTTAAAGAACGACAAGAGAAGGTTTATCCATTCCCTGACTCTAATGTGGTAGATATGTTGGAGCAACTACTAGAGAAGCAATTTATTCAGATACCCGAATGCAAGTGGCCGGAACAAGAAGGAAAAATAGATGATCCTAACTACTGCAAGTATCATCGGGTCATTAGTCACCCAATTGAAAGATGCTTCATGCTAAAGGAACGAATTATGAAGTTGGCTCGTGAACAGAAGATTGAGCTAGATTTGGATGAAGTAGCTCAGACAAATCACGCTACAGTAGCGGCGACTTCAAATGTTCCAATATTGTCTGTGTCCCATGCTCAAAGAGAAAGTCTGATCCAGTTTGGAGAATTCGAGCCTATAGTTGTTCGATTCCAACAAGAGATTCAAACAGCAAATTCCAAAAAGAAAGATGAGCTTGTTGAAGATGACAGCGAAGGGTGGATAGTAGTGACTCATCGAAAGAGAAGACAACCCAACTCCACCCAAAAAGAGTCGCATTCCTATCGAAGCTATAAAAGAAGAAACAAGACTCATAAAAAGAAAGGCAAAAAGATGACAGGAAGCCTAAGCCTGCTAAGAAAGAAGACAAGGACTTCCCTCAGGTTGGCAACTTCGGCCAAATTTCTCCCAAGAATCTTTCTCAATAATCATCTAGAGAAAGTATCAGAACTTATTGCATGTCACACTGTCGGCATAATGGAAGTCGACAACAATCATGTGATTGATGAAGAAGTCAACAACTCATAAGAAATGAAGCAAAAACTTCTGTCTTCGATCGTATTAAGCCTTCAAGTGCTCGATCTTCAGGCTTTGAAATATTGAATATGGCCATGGTGAGAGAAGAAGACCAATGTCCAACGACTACTTCTGCTCGAACTTCAGCCAAAAGGCTAAGTATATCCACATCAAAGAAAAATCAACCTTCAGCATCTGCTTTTGATCATCTCAAGATAATAAGCGATCAACGTAAAGGATGGATGAAAATATTGAAGCCAACGTCATTCTATGAAGAAAACAACGACAAAAAGATTCACAATTGTGTCCCTTCACGCATGAAGAGGAAATTTTCTGTTGACATAAGTACAGAAGGTTCCTTGATAGTGAAGCCAAAACTCATCATATTGATGAATCCTACAAATGAAGAGGATAATCAAAACCATGATGAAATAAGAGCTTCTGAAGTTTAAATGAAGAAGTTCCTCATCGCACGAGCCTAAACTGCATGATGCTTCTAGTCCGCATGAGCTTAAAATGTGAACGGCCTAAAAAAATTGTACAAACTACGTTACGACTTGATCCCTATCATTATAAAGGGTACGTAGGCAACTTAAAGAAATTTAAGTTCAGTAACGCAAAAAAAAAAAAACATTCTTCTTGAACTACATTATGACTTGATCCCTATCATTATGAAGGGTATGTAAGCAGCTTGAAAGAAACTTCAAGTTCAGTCCAGTTAAAAAAAAAAATTAAGTCTATTCCATCAGAAGAGGTATGACAACCACGCAAATATGATACTATAAGATTAATGTTGATCATCCCCATTAAAGAATGACACTCCAGATTGAAGATGTTAATCCCGGGCAACATAACGGATTGAAGAAGTTCATCCCTCGTAAGGAGCTAACACAGTAAATAAAAGACACACGCTTGGAATGCACTTCGCTTCCTCTTCGAAATTAAACTCGGATGCTCTTCCATCTTCAAGTTTAGAGGTTTCATCGATGCTTCATCTTCATGCTCAAGTTTGGAGGCTTTTCAATGGCATCTTCATGCTCAAAGTCGCGAAGTCGAGCTCAATGTGAAGATTCATCGATGCTTCGTCAAACTTAAGTGCGGGGATTTACGGATGCTTCAAGCTCAAATGCGGAGGATTCACCGATTCTTCAAGCTCATGTGCAGAGGATTCGCCGATGCTTCATCAAACTCAAATGTGGAGGATTTGCCGATGCTTTGTCAAACTCAAACGCGAAGATCTCGTCGATGCTTCTCCATCTTCAAGTTCAGAGGCTCCATTGATGCTGCTCCATCTTCAAGTTCAAGATTAACATGCATGGCCCCACTTCCATCTTCAATTCAAGATCGGTGTGCATGGCTCTGCTTTCATCTTCAAGATTGGTGTGCATGGCTCCAATTCCATCTTCAAGTTCAAGGTTGGTGTGCATGGCTCCGATCCGTCTTTAAGTTCAAGGTCGGTGTGTATGGCTTCGCTTCATCTTTAAGCTCAAGATCGATGTGCATGGCTCCGCTTCATCTTCAAGTTCATAGTCAGTGTGCATGGCTCGGCTCCATCTTCAATGAATTAGTCTACAAAATCATGACACAACTTCGCTTCATCTCTAAAGTCTGGCGTGGTTCGCTTCATCTTCAAGTTCATGGTCGGTGTGCATGGCTCGGCTCCATCTTCAATGAGTCAGTCTACAAAATCATGACGCAGCTTCGCTTCATCTCCAAAGTCTGCCGTGGTTCGCTTAATCTTCAAAGTCATGGCGTGGCTTTGCTTCATCTCCAAATTGATGGCGCGATTTCGCTTCATCTTTCAAAATATTGGCGCAGTTTCGCTTTATCTCTAAAGTATGGTGTGGTTCGCCTCATCTTCAAAGTTGTGGCGTGCTTCGCTTCAATCTCCAAACTGATGGCACAACTTTGCTTCATCTCCAAAGTCATGGTATGGTTTCGTTTCCTCTCCAAAATGTTGGTACAACTTCACCCTTTCTCCAAAATTGGTGTAGCTTCACTTCCTCTAAAAAAATGTGTGTGGTTCCACCTCATATGCAAGATCAAGTTTGGTTTGCCAAGCTCTACCTCAATGTGAGGACAACTCTGGTCCGTCCGGCTCCGCCTTGTACGCGAGATCGACTCTAGCCAACCTGACTCCACTCAAAAGCTTGATGGCATATTCTTCTTATCTTCAAAGTTTGATGGCATATCCGCATCATCCTCTATACTCAATAGCATATTCCCTTATCTTCAAATTTTGATCAAGGAGTAACATAACAAAGTAGACCTTATCGGGATCCTCCCTAGGGTGAAAGCATGGAAGAGTTGTAAGCCTTGCAGGGCCCTTCCCATGACGATCAGGAAGTATAAACAGGCATACAGTAGATAGAACATACTAAGTTTATCCTACAAAAGACGCGATTGTACTCCCTTGAGTTGGGCTTTAGCTCCTATAAGGGGGACAAATTAGTAAACCTACGCAAAAAATAAAAAAAAAAAAAAAAAAGAAAAAAAGCAAGTAAAGAAAAAAGAAAGAAAAAAAAGAAAGAAAAAAAGAAGGAAAAAAAAGAAAAAAATACGAAATTTTCTTTAAAAAAAATGAAAGAAAAAGAGGAAAATGAGAGAAAGGAAAGATTAGAAGAAGAGAAGGAGATGAAGATAATGGAGGAGTTTGGGGTCCTATTTATAGAGGTTCCCTGGGTTCCATAATAAATTAGGAAATCCAAATCAAATAAAAGATTTGATTTAAAATATTAGATTTTTTTATCAGATTTCCTAATTTGATTCTATTCTAATTTCAAATTAAATTAAACAAATTTTCTATTTAATTTAATCTTATTAGATTTTGTCCTCAAATTTATCTTCAACTAAGATTCAGACATATTCCAATTTTATTCAAAGTCAAATTTAAATTGTGGATAAAATCATAAATTAAAATCTGACTATATTCCAAATTTTATTCAAAATCAAAATTGTTCAGCATTGAGATTAAATTGCAAATAAAATCTCAAATTAAAATTTGGGCATATTCCAAATTTTATCCCAAATCTAAATTATGAGACTTTTATGCTCAAACCAAATTATTAAGGATAAAATAATTTGGATATATTCCAAATTTTATCTCAAATCCAAATCATTAGACTTTTATCCTCAAACCAAATCATTAGGGATAAAATCTCAAATTAAAATTTAGCATTTTCCAAATTTTATATCAAATTCATCCAATTTAGGTTCTAAATCAAGTTGTGGGAAAATCTAAAATTCATCCCAAATTAAAATTTGTTCATTTTCCAAATTCAAATATCTTATTGAGCGGATAAGAAAAAATATCATCTTTTATTCAAATTTGGGCATATCCCAAATTTTATCTTAAATCCAAATCAAATTAAATTGGGACAAAACTCAAAATTTTTTGCCAAATTTTATCCCAAATTCAAGTTAAACTTATGTACTAAATTCATAGTTTGACTGACACATCAATTGAGGTCAAATTCAAGAACAAATATATTTGGATTTTGATTCCAACTTTATATTTTTCGAGATTCATCACTCATGTATGTGCATAAATCTCGAAAGGGGGCATTTGTTGAATGAGAAATTTTAGACCAATCACAAGTTGCCACGTCATTTATCAATTAGGAATTGACATATGTCCTGAATTGAAGTTGAAGAAAAATTTCAATGACGCCACATGGTTTTATCATGACCGTTGAATCAGATAAGATTAATTGAACCCAATTTGATATTATTATTTAGGTCAAAGTCCAACTAAGTCCAAAAATAGACTGATCATCCAAGAAGATCAACAAGCCCAAAGACCAATTATCCAAGAAAATCAACAAGTCCAAAGACCGATCCTCCAAGAAGATCAACAAGCCAAGGTCGATCATCCAAGAAGATCATCAAGCCCAAAGGCCGATTATCCAAGAAGATCAACGAGCCCAAAGGCCGATTACCCAAGAAGAGGCCGATTACCCAAGAAGATTAACGAGCCCAAATGCCGATCGATTAAGAAGATCAACTAGCTTAAAGTTTATAGTTTATTTTGAAAGAATCAAAATACTGTGTATTAGAGATTGTACTCACTTTCCACAAAATTAATACAAATACAAAGTTCAAGTTCCACGAAATAAATTTCTCTTGAAATCTTGTGCGAACAATGTATATGGTAGGTATTGATTCATGTGATGGATGGTTGTGTTCTAAAACGGATAAATTCAGTTTTGGCATCCGTTTTTCCTCTTGGATTGTAATAATTATTATAATTTCCGGGTATTTTATGGCTTTAACGTGTTATGAAGGATTTTTAAATTTGTTAGAGTCATTAGAGTCGAAATTAGGATGTAGTTGCTGGGTTCCAACAAAGAGGACAGCTCCAATTTGGTGGAAAATTGCTCACAGGCCCGAAATGGCCTCCCAGACCCAGTCCACGACCCGACCCGGTTGGCGCCTGCCCTGCGAGGAAGTGGCTGACGCATGTTGACGTGCTCCAGACTCGACCCGATCCGTCCGCTCCGTGTTGAAGCCGCGCGGCCCAGCCCATTTCGTTCGGTCGGAACGCCTCATCTCAGTCCGCGTCAGCGCTCCAGCCGACCCATCAACCTGATCCGTTCCTGACCCGCACGCCCGGTTTGGAGGCTCAACCGGTCCAGATGGTCTGGACCAGTCCGGTTCGACTGGTTTGAGCAGTTTTGGTCGGTTTTTGCTTTTTTTTTTTTTTTTTTTGAAGCCGGTTCAAGCTAGTTTTGAAGTGTTTAGAGCCGGTTCAAGGCTGTTTTCTGCTTATTATTGTAATAAGTGTAGCTTTTAGCTAGCTTAGGATGCCAAAACCAGTCCATTTTAGTGTGTTTATTTAATTATGCATTGTGTATGTATGAATTAAATAATTTATCTATTGTGTGCATTATGTATGCCATGTAGATTTAAAATTCCACCATAGGATAAGCATGTAGCATGCATTGAAAGTATATTATAAGTGTTATAATGTATAGTATGCATGTGTAGGATTTCATGGCTTTTGATATAAGTTGTTATATTAATGCATGGAATGAATGTTTATATAAAAGCATATTATGGATGCAAAGTATATCTATTATTTTATAAGTTGTTATAAAATTGGATTAGACTTTAAAATCTATAACAAAGATAAGTTACATGCTCACATAGGTTAACCACCTGCTTTAATAGTTAAAATTGGTCGACATCTTGTAAAATACGGTTACAAACTCAACTGGTATATAATCCTCTCTAAGGTTGGGGGTACTTAAGTTGACGGTCTACAGAATACCTCCTACCTAGGGATTATGGCCGAATAATTGAGCGTTGTTAACCGGTTTTATGAGCACACGTGAGCGGTATGAGGTGTTAAAATTGGTTTATCACCCATCATAGGTTAAATTCAATTATAAACGTTATACTTTGATAAACCACATAGACTTAGGTTGTTTGATTGGGTTTAGAAGTAATTCACTAATTAGAAATTGTTTATTATGTCTGCATGTTGAATTCTTCAAATTTACTCGCTTCTGACACTTTCAGCGGTAAATCAACATGGAATCGAATATAATAACAGTTGATGATTTAGACTATGTTTTAATAGAGGGATGTCTTCTATCTCCCAATTCTGCTACTGACCAGAAGGCACAACAAAGTAAATATGATTTACTTATCATTGAGACGTGCTTGGTGGAAAATGATAAGTTAACCTAGATAATAGGATTCAGGAGTCACTAATCATATCTGTACTTTTGCTCAGGAAACTAGTTCTTAGAGACAACTTATAAAAAGCGAAGCAACCTTTAAGGTAGGAACCAGGGAGGTTGTTTCGGCTAAAGCAGTGGGAGATATAAAGTTATTTATTGGAGATAGACACATTTTACTTGAAAATATTTATTATATTCCTTTTATGAAAAAGAATTTAATTTCTATCTCATGTTTGCTAGAACAAAATTACAAGGTTTATTTTGAATATAATGAAATGTTCATTATTTCAAAAGGTAATATAGTAAGCTCTGCAAATCTAGAGAATAACTTATATATGTTAAAACCGACTGAGATAAAAGCCGTTTTAAATATAGAGATGTTATCATAAGAAAAGAAAATTTTCTCCAAATGCCTATTTTTGGCACCTAAGACTAAGTCACATCAATCTATTGGGAGATTGGTTAAGAGTGAACTTCTAAACCAGTTAGAAGATAGCTCTTTACCACCATGTGAATCTTGTCTTAAGGTTAAGATGACCAAAAATCTTTTACTGGAAAATGTCTTAGAGCTAAAGAACCCTTAGAGCTAATACATTCAGACCTTTGTGGTCTAATGAATGTTAAAGCGAGAGGAAGGTATGAATATTTCATCAGCTTCATGGATGATTATTTAAGATATGGCTATATTTACCTAATGCATCATAAGTCCAATATACTTGAAAAGTTCAAGGAATATAAGGCAGAGGTTGAGAACCAATTAGGTAAAAAGATTAAAACACTTCGATCAGATCGAGGTGGTAAGTACATAGACTTAAAATTTCAAGACTATTTGATAGAATACAGAATTTAGTCACAACTCACAACACCTGGCACACCTCAACAAAATGGTATTGTAGAAAGAAGAAGTAGAACCTTGTTGGATATGGTTCGTTCTATGATGAGTTATGCTCAATTGCCAAGTTCTTTTTGAGGTCACGCAGTAAGAATTGTAGTGTATATATTGAACATGGTTCCCTCAAAAAGTGTTTCAGAAACACCTTACAAGTTATGGAGAGGACGTAAAGGTAGTTTACGTCACTTCAGGATTTAGGGATGCCTAGCTCATGTGTTGGTGCAAAATCCAAAGAAATTGGAGCGTCGTTCAAAGGTATGCCTATTTGTAGGCTATCCCAAAGAGGCAAAAGGTGGTTTCTTCTATGATTATCAAGAAGATAAAGTATTAGTGTCGACAAATGCAACATTCTTGGAGGAAGACCACATTAAAAATCATTAACCTCGCAGTAAGCTAGTACTAAGTGAGATAACCAGAGAAACTACAGGTAGATCAATAAGAGTTGTTGAACTGGTACTTCACATTCTTCTCAAGAGTTAAGAATGCTCGATGTAGTGGGAGGGTTGTGCAATAGCCTGACTGGTACATGGGTTTAACTAAAACTCAGATCGTCATACTTGATGATGGCTTAGAGGATCCGTTGACTTTTAAACAAGCAATAGGTGATGTGGATAAAGACCAGTAGAAAAAAGCCATGGACCTCGAAATGGAGTCAATGTACTTCGATTTAGTCTAGGATCTTGTAGATCAACCAGAAGGGGTAAAACCTATTGGTTGCAAATGGATCTACAAGAGAAATCGAGACCAAGCTGGTAAAGTACAAACCTACAAAGCTAGTCTCGTGGTAAAAGGGTTTTTCCAAGGAGAGGGGGTAGATTATGAAGAAACCTTCTCTCGAATTGCCATGATCAAGTCGATTAGGATACTCTTATCCATTACCACTTTTTATGATTATGAAATCTGACAAATAGATGTCAAGACAACTTTTTTGAATGGCTATCTTGAAGAGAGTTATCTATATGTCTCAACCATAGGGGTTTATTTCATAGGGTCAAGAGCAAAAGATTTGCAAACTTAATAGATCCATTTATGGGCTAAAACAAGCATCTCGATCCTGGAACATGAGATTTGATATTGTGATCAAATCATATGGATTTGAACAGAATGTTGACAAACCTTGTGTTTACAAGAAGATTGTCAACAAAACTGTAGCTTTCTTGGTTTTATATGTTGATGATATTATACTCATTGGGAATGAAGTAGAATTTTTAGTTGACATTAAGACATGGCTAGCCACGTAATTGCAAATGAAGAATTTAGGAGAAACACAGTATGTTTTTGGGATCCAAATAATTCGAAACCGCATGAATAGAAAGATAGCCTTGTCTTAAGCATCTTATATAGACAAGATGTTGTCTCGATATAAAATGCAAGATTCCAAGAAAGGTATGTTGCCTTTCAGACATAAAATTCATTTGTCTAAGGAACAGTCTCCTAAGACACTTTAAGAGGTTGAGGTTATGAAACGAATTCCATATGCATCAGCAGTAGGGAGTTTAATATATGTCATGTGTTGTATTCATTCTGACATATACTATGCAGTTGGAATTGTCAGCAGATATCAGTCCAATCCTGGATATGATCATTGGATTGCCGTTAAAAACATCCTTAAGTATCTTCGGAGAATGAGAGACTATATGCTCGTGTATGGTGCTAAAGATCTGATCCTTATTGGATACACTGATTCTAACTTCAGACCGATATAGATTCTAGAAAATCTACTTTGGGGTCAGTATTCACTCTGAACGGAGGAGCTACAGTGTGGAGGAATATCAAGTAAAGTTGTATTGTTGACTCCAACATAGAAGTTGAGTATGTATACCGAGGAGACGTTATTGTCACTCAAATTGCCTCTGAAGACAACTTGGCTGATCCATTTACAAAGGCCCTCTCGGCTAAAGTGTTCAAGGGTCACCTAGTGGGAATAAGACTGCAAAATAAATAGAACTAGGGCAAGTAGGAGAAGTATTGGGTATCTGATGCCCTAGTTTATTGTATTTATTCTCTCATTACTCAACACCGTATATATATTTATATCTATATGTAAAATCCATTGGAGTTTTAGTCCAAATGGGAATTTGTTGGGTTGTATATCCTAAAATTCGCAGTTTGTAATGTTAAATATATTCTATTATCAATAAAGATGTTATTGACGTTTATTCAATAAAACTATTATTGAATATGTAAATTGCACTTGTAAAGTCTAAATCCAATAAACTAAAGATTCATGGTTATTATATGAATACATGAACTTTATATGGAGACATAAGAGTGGATCAAGTTCAGTAAATAGCCAAAATAGTATATAGTATACAAATAAGGCTGGGTTTTCTGGTAACACTATCGGATGTGGCCTACTCTGTAGTTGTTACAATTTGTTGTAAAGTGCTACAAACGAAGTGATCCTGATTAGTTCATATATTGACATAAGGAACGAAGGCGTCCTACGCAATGAGTTTGCATAAGATCGGACCAAGAATTAAGTCACTAAGTAACTTGACCTTAATCTTCAGCTAACTATGAACTCCTGTTTATTTGTGATTATCCTTAAATTTGCATGGGTGAGGGTTGACAACAGCGCCGACTCAATAAGCCTCCCATTTTAGGGGTAAAACTGGGTAGATAACTGGAGACATAAGGTGCAAGACAAAATTCACTCCTACTCGCTTTTAAGGATAGTTACCTTAAGTGCTGATTCCAGATCTTGAACAAGGGACCCCACCCTCTCATTGGCCCGAGAAGGACTCGGTTTAGTGATTGGATCACAAACCAATTATTTATTAAAGGATCAATGGGACTTAAGAAGTAAGATGTAATCTCGGGGGTAAAACAACTTTTGATCCAGCCGTTATTACGAATAACCTGTGAAGGGTTAACTTACTAACCATGGTCATATCGAGTGGACATAATATATCTATAGTGAGGGGAGTGCAACTACTGAGCTTTAGTAGAGTGACCCGATAGTTAACAAATGGTGGTTAATTAGGTTAAAGAGTTTAGCCAGTTAATCGCGGATCGAAGTCCAAGATCTGTAGGTCCATGAGGTCCTCTTACTAGTTCATATCGGACTAAATCTTATAACAATGTGACGAACAAATTTGAAATGTTCAAATTTGAGCCTAATGTTTTATTATGATTAAATATAAAGAGAGAGAAAAAGAAGATATTTAAATAAGATTTAAATATCAAGATTATGAATAGGGATTCATATTCATTGGGATTATTGTTGGATTTAATATTAAACTAAATTAATTAAATTGTTTAATATTAATTTTAAAATTGATTATTAGAATTAATTTTTGAAATTAAATAGAATTGGTCAAAATTGCATTATAAGTCAAATTGTTGACTAGGTCAAAAATGCAATGGAAGTCAAATTGACCTTTAATTTCTTCAGCAGACCACCAAGAGTATCTTCTCTACTATCCTCAGGCTTGAATTGAGTGGTGGAACTCTGAAATGAAAGGGAATTGAGGTGGATTAGAGAGGGTTTTTGACTGAGGGTGAAATTCAATAGAATTTTCTCAAAATTCAGATTGCCTCCCCTGAATCTGATTAAACTTCAGCCTTTTAATCAAATTCAACATGCAAGAACTTCAATAATTAACTAAATGACACTTCAAACAACATTATTGAAGTGGGTTAGGTGTTATTTTGTGGAAAACCCCACAATGAAGAGTGAATTTGGGATAATCCCACATTCACATTATAAATTTCAATTTGTTTTTAATTACATTTAATTTAAAACTAGATTAAATTAAATATAATTTCAAATTCAATTTCTGAAAAATTGAATTTCTCTTTTACAACTGAAATTAATTTTAGTTAATTAATTAAATAATAATAATTTAATATCAAATATTAAATTAATAAATCATCTAATTCAAACATGAATCTTGTTCATGTAATTAATATTTAAATCATTATTTGAATATATTAAACTCTCCAAAACATTTAATTTCAAATAAATTTAAAGTTAATTATATCGAATATAATTATCCAAACCTTAAATTGAATTTGAACACTTAAAATTCACCCAACATTCTAATCAAAGGTTTAATCTTTTACGAGTTAGTAGAAGGACCTTATGGACCTACAGATCATGAGCCCAACGATTTGAGATTTAATTGACTAAACTCTTTAAACCGAATTAATCAATATTTGTTAACTACCAAGACATACTACTATAGCTCAATAGTTGTTGCACTCTCCTCACTATAGATATATTTCTATCCACTTGATTTAATCATAATCAGTAAGTCGATCATTCACAGGTCGTTTGTATTTACAGCTAGGTCAAAATTTCCGTTTCACCCCTGTAAATACATCTTGCTCCTTAAGTCTCCATTGATCCTCTATTGAACATTTGGTTTATAGTCCAACTATAAACCATATCCCTCTCTATCATGAGAGGGCGAGGCCTCTTTATTAACGACCAGGTATCAGTACTTAAGGAAACAACCTATCTGCTAATCCTAAGATGGATAGGAGTGAATTTCATCTTGCAAGACTACGTCCCTAGTTATCTTTCCGGTTTTGTCCTAAAAATGGCAGGCTTATTGAGTGGTGATGTCGAACCACTCTCACCTATGCAGATCAAAGGATAATCCCGAATAAACAGGAGTTCATAGTTAGCTCATGATTAAGCTCGAGTTACCTTAGGTCATCAAGTTGAAATAGTTAGTTTTAATAGTAAATGGTTGCTATAAAGAAAAGTGACTATTTCGTGGTCTGATCTTATACAAACGTCTTTTGCATAGGATGCCTCCACTTGCATGTCTCCACATGAGTGATTTTGGGATCACATCGTTTGTATCAATATACAAAGTAGGTTGCATCCATATACTTATAGACTTTTTTGGCTATATATTAAAACTTGATCCTTTTTTATGTCTCTACATAAAGTTAAAGCATTCATACCATAGCCATGGGTTTGTTTATTGGATTTTATAACAGAATGAAATTTGAATAACTCTTTTATTGAATGAAGTCTCAATAATACTTTTATTGCAAAATAGAATATATTTAAAAATTACGAACTGCGAGTTTTCAGACATTTCCAACATTTTCAAGCCACTCATGGTTCAATTGCTTCAACGCACCTAATGAACTTGTGCCTTTGGTGTTGATTTTTTTCCTTAAACACTAAATCTTTCAGTTGTTTCGATTTGTATTTCATATTGAAATTACTAGCAACATGACGAAGATAATATTGATGGTATGCTCTAGGTTCACTCAAACCAATTTCCTAATTGCTAATTGTAGCAAGAATTCCTTTATGAACCCCTTTCTCTGTATTTTATCTTGCAGTATCAGTCGAGAGACCTACCAGGTACTGGTAGATTGGTGGAGTTTTTCGCTGCTGTGGGTTCACATAAAAGAAGATCGTCTTCCTCTGGTATGAACCCTTTCTCTGTATTTTATCGCACTCTGAGCATGCTGTTGATAAGTTTATTATGCATAACTGTTAGTATAGAATGTATATTGTTTATATTTCGGTCACTGTAAAATTGGAGCGATCTAAGCCTGCTCATGGAACTCTCATATTGAGAACCTTCAATTGGTATCAGAGCCAGGTTTTTGATACTCCGATTTCATTTGTTGCAAGAAATAACGTATACATTCATGGTGGGTGCATTTCTATGATGTTTTAAATGTTAATACGAATGTGTCGGATTAATGGATGTTTTCGAGATGATTTGTCTCAGTCTGTTTAAATTCCTTTTACATTTGTGATTGTATGTAAAGGCACCTGCATTTTTAGGCATATATAATCATAATCGAGTCTGTATTCAAAGTGTTTGAAGTCATGCGTCGTTCGTCGAAGTTCTGGGCAAAGGTTGCGGCTCTTCGAGAAAAGAGACGATCAAGGGTTGATCGCATCGTGCAGAAGAGGTTCTATGCGATCGTTGTCCATTGCATCGTGAAGATGAATGAGTATGCGATTACAGTTGAACGTATCGGGAAGACAATTGAGCACGCGATCACTGAGTATCTTTAACGCGCGCACGTGCTAGACGATCGTTTAGGACAGCAAGCTTCATTGCTTAGTAACTGACTAAACAATCGTTTAGCATTGCAAGGTAAATTGTTTACCTGGTTGCACACATCGTGTAAATAATGAGATGCTCGTGGATCGCTTAACGCGCGGGCGCGCAAGACGATCGTTTAAGTCAGCAAGCTTCATCGCTTAGTAACTGACTAAACGATCGTTTAACATCACAAGGTAAATCGTTTACCTGGTTGCACGCATCGTATAGACGATGAGATGCTCGTGTATCGTTTAAAGCGCGCTAGACGATCGTTTAGGTCAACAAGCTTCATCGCTTAGTGTCTGACTAAACGATCGCTTAGTAACTTAGGGTAAGTGTGAGTAAAGTGTGCTTCCTGGCCTTTATTGAGATTAAGATGCAATCCCCTTATAGTTTTATCAAAAGCCTATTGTATACTAAAATGTTTACAATAATTCTCTCGACTAAAGTATTTGAGAATTACCTAGTAGGACTAGGAATACCAGATAACCTAGGACAAGTGGGAGAAATATCGGGTATAGAGATACCGAATGGTAAAAGATGGGTATGAGATGCCCTAGTTTATTGAATTTCTCTATAAAACTCATAAACTCAGTCTTATATATCGGATGTATAAGTTACCACTGGAGTTTTAGTCCAAGTGGGAGTTTGTTTGGTTTTATGTCCTAAAACTCGTGGTATGTAAACAATGGAGCTTATTCTGATAATTCAATAAAGGTGTTATTGAATAAATCTATTGATTGAATAGAAATCCAATAAACCTAAAAGTCCCTTGACTATTGGATGAGTACTTGAACTTTTTTGGAGACAAAAAGGTGGATTAGGTTCAAGTAAATAGTCAAAATGATCTATAGTATATGGATAAGGTTGGGTACCTTATTCTGGTAACACTATTGGATGCGGCCTGCTCTGTAGTTGTTACAAGGAGTTGTAAAGTGCTACAAACGAAGTGATCCTAATTCATTTATGTTGGACATGAGAAGTGGGGGTGTCCTTGTGCAAAAGAGTTCTGTAAAGATCGACCACGAAATGAGTCACTCTATTTATAACGCTGTTTACTGTTTAAGACTGACTATTTTCAAAGCGATGACCTAGATAACTTGACCTTAATCTTGAGCTACTATGAAACTCCTGTTATCTGGATTGCCCTTAGATTTTGCAGTGTGAGGGTTGCTCATCCAGCGTCGCTCAATAGACTGCCATTTCAGGGGTAAGACTAGTAGATAGCTGGGGCATAGGGTGCAAGAAGGAATTCACTCCTACCCGCTTTGGGATAGTAGAGAGGTGTTCTCTAAGTGCTGTTTGAGGCTTGAACAAAGGGATCCACCTTCTCATTTTGGTATGAGAGGGGACTCGGTTTTGTGATTGGATCACAAAATAATTGTTCATTAAGGGATCAGTGTGGGACTTAAGTAACAAGAGGTAATTCAGAGGGTAGAACAGAGATTGTGACCCCAACCGTTATTACGAACAGAACTGTTGAAGGGTTAACTTACTAATCGTGATTATATCGAGTGGGAAAATATATCCACAGTGAGGGGAGTTCAGCTATGGGATTTAGTGGAGTGACCCATTAGTTAACGAATGAGGGTTAGATCGGTCTAATGAGTTTAGCCAATTAATCTCGGATCATTGAAGCCCATGAAACTGTAGGTCCATGAGGTCCGCCCTACTAGCTTATAAATGGATTAGCTCTAGAGTAGCGTGATAAGTTACTTTTGAACGTTCAAATTAGAATTCAAACAGAATTGGAGAAAATATATTAAATAATATAAGATGAATTTGTATAAAAATTAATTTAATATTAGATATTAAATTAATTAGAATTATTTTTAATTATTTAAATAATTAATTATTTATTAATTTTATTAGAAAATTAATTTATGAAATTAATTTGTAAAACTAATAAATTTTGAATTTAGAAATAAAATGTGATTTTAAAATCAACAATAGATTTTGGAAATTAAAAAATTACACAAAAAATTTAAAAATAGATTTTTCATGTTTCATCCTCAACTAGCTTACAAGGAACCCACCACCTCTTCCTTTGGTTACTCCAAGCATAGACTGCATCCCATGCACACATCTCTTTGCATGATAGTGTCAATATTATTGAAGAGATTGGAATGAAGAATGGATGAGAAACCGATTGAATTTTTGCTGAAAAAATTCGGATGAAGAAGGTGTTCTTCAATGGGTTGGTTCAGTGAGCTTTCTCCATTATTCCATTATGATTCCATGCTTATTTTGATCTCACAACTCAATCTCTAGAAGCACACAAGAGGATAGTAGGGAGATTCTTTGTAGTGGTCTACACAAGGATTTGAGAAGATTTTGCGCTGAAAATAAGGAGATTTCAAAGGTCGGCCAAGGTATGTTTTGAAACCCATTATATACTTTGTTTAGCATATTTCTTCAACCAAAATTACATGAATATAGAATGCTATGGTCTGTCCTTCCACTTCGTACTGGTGTTGATTCCAACAAAAAATATCATTGGTAACAATATTCACGCAGTACCCACAGAAACATAACCAACTAGATGAGTTTTTTTCCTCATACAATAGCAACAAAAGCAAGGAAAAATATATGCCTGTTTACATCAATATGATAAGGCGGTCAATAATTCCACTTATACTTTCCGTAGAGATGAGTTCCATCAATCTGAATTAATGGTCTACAATATTTAAACATTTCTCTTGCGGACCATAGAATTAGAAAACTCGACATAAAATAGTCATACTTGGCACATCAGACGGAAGAACGTACCAATCCGAATGTGTTCCATGATTTGTAATGCAAACAACATCAACAATTACGGAAGGCTCTAAATATGATTTTTTCCAATCACCAACGATCGATACTTTTATCTTTGCTTGTCACAACACGTCTATAATTAACATTATACCCGTATTGTTTTTTAATTGCTTCTTGGAGTAAGACCACAGGAACCTCGGGATCAACTCTAACCATATTATGAATTTTCAAAATACTCATAAAATTGGAATTCAAAACTGTGAATGATCCTGTGTCAATTCTAAGTACAAAACATGAGTATTCCCTTCAATCCTAGTAATTTCAAACATCTCATGAGTTTATGCTGACAAGCCCATAACCTCCAATCACAAACCATCCTTCCATTGTTTGCATTCTATATACCAAATATCTTGGTTCGATTATTAACTTATGAAAATCTAATAGTGTTCTATTCACGCAATACTTTTTCACGACCACTTGTAGGTCTTCTTTAGTGAATAATAACATTCTTTCTTCTGTATTAAACTAGAATTATCTACACATTTACTTCCTTTCCTTCAATGTCGACCCTTGTTCACAAATTGAATTAGTAAACGTCCCAATCTATTTGGGTGAACATTTTCTGATAGTACCAACTCATTTTCATGTCCTGCACTTCCATCGTTTTCAAATAATTCATCAAGTTCTACATTAATATTATTGTCCCCAACATTTCCAAGTTCAAAGATGACTAAATCTTTAGGATACAACGAAATATTTACTCAAATGTTTTCAACTGTTATAGTTGATAAGATATTAGTCTAACTTTAATGGGCTAATATTATTAGCCCAAATACAACGTCAATCCAAAAGATAATCCAAACTCAAATTCAAGATCAGAACAATTCTTTTCTTTTTTAAAAAACAAACAAACTACAACCCAATCCAACATTCAGTTCAAATTACAATAATAAACTAAGAAAAATCCAATTTTCAAGTCCAAACCCAAACAATCCAAAAAAAAAAAAAAAAAAAAAAAAAAATTCAAATCCAATCTAATGGCCATAAAATACAAAATCTTAGATAAAACAATCTTTACACACTAGATCTCCCAATTTTTAAACAAAACTAGTTCAAAAAACTCTAGTTTTTTATGCATACATCTAAACAAAATACTAGATTCTAGATATTCAAGGCATAATTTCATATATTGAAGAAAAAAACATACCTACAGTCAACGACGGCACGATAGTGGCGGTAAGGAGAATGGCGGATGACGCAGCGCATGACAGATAGTGGTGAGTGACTGATAGAGGGTTGGGACAGAAAGGAAGAAAGAAAAAAGTTGGAGATGAGGAACAAAGTGATCGGAGAAGGAAGATGTAGTGGTTTTGGGATCGAGTTAAAAAGTCGTGGACCTGGTCCACGACTTTATGGTCAAAGCTGCATGTCAGACATGTGACAGGCATCGGGTGGCAGGTCAGCGTCAGGTTAGCAGCTGATCACGTGATGTGGAAGGAAGTTGTGGACCCTATCCATGATTTTGTTTAAATCTGGTTTGGTGGGTGTTTTATATGAAAATATGAAATTGCTATAATGATATGGTTTTATGAGTTTTGGTGTTTAATTTCTCTTTGATTTCCCATTTAAATTTTTTGTTGGCTCTTGTTTGATGAGCGTTAATGTCTTTTCAAGAGTCTATAATTTATTTGGGATCATTAAAATTGAAATTAAGCTGTAATTCAAAGAAATAAGCGAAGAAGCCGAGTTGTAGATTCTAGACGATCAGCCTCTGTTCATATCGTCGTTGAGCTTCAGTAGCTAAACGATCATTTAGCTTCATGTGTTAGACGATATGAAGGAAAAGCGAAACAATTGTGTAGCTTGGGGCGTTAATCGTTTAAGAGTTGTACACTAGACGATCGTCTACCTCGGTAGCTAAGTGATGAGTTGTATTGCTATGCGATGACACTGCACGATCGTGTAGCTTTGGGTGGGAGCTAAGCGATGCGGCGAAGAGCTATGCGATGGCGCTGAGCGATCGCTTACACGATTGTTTACCTTTGATCGGGAGTTAAGCCATGCGGTGAAGAGCTATGTGATGGCATTGAGCGATCGCTTACACGATTATTTACCTATGAGCGGCAGCTGAGTGATGCATTGATTGCTATGCGATAGCACTAGGCGATCGCTTACCTCGAATGTGCGCTAAAGATCAAGACGCGACGCTAAACGATGGGAGCTAAACGATCGTGTAGTAAATTGTTCGTGCTAAATCGTGGAGCTATGCGATAGTGTTTGACACTAAGCAATCGTGTAGCCTCCTCCGACGTTGAACGATGACACTAAACGATAGAAGGAAACACTACACGATCGTGTAGTTTTGTTAAGCAATAGGTGTTAGTTGCTAAACGATTAAGCAAATTCAAAACGATCAGGAAAATGCATAACGATGGTCCTCAATGCTAAACGATCAGACTCAGCGAGATATTGGGCAAGAGCAAGATTAGCTGGTTCGATCGGTTCTTTTGAGGTTTGGTCTGATTCAACTTCAAATGGTTTGTGGTTGGTTCGGTTCAGACTCTACTGGTCCAGTTCGGGTTCGGTTCAAGCGGTTCGAGTGATGTTGAAGCTGTTTTTGTAATAGTTAGGCTTTTGTTTGCTTGTTTTTGTCAAAACTAAAACCATATCAGTATGTGTTTAATTATTTATGCATTGGATGTATGTTATAATTAAATAAATCTTGTTTGTGCATATAGTATGCCATTTAGATTTAAAATCCCACCATAGGAAGCATGCAACATGCATTAAAAGTATGTTATAATTTGTTATAATATATAGTATGCATGTTAGGGTTTCTTGTATTTAATATAAGTGTTATATTAGATATTGAATGCCTGTATATTGTGGATGTTTAGCATGTTTGAAGTTTTATAAACTGTTATAAAATTGGGATAGACATTTAAAATCCATATCGAAGAACAGCTGCATGCTCACATAGGTTAACCACTTGTTTTAATTAGTTAAAATAGGTCGTTAAACTTATAAAACTAGGGTTACAAACTCAACGGGTATATAATCCTGTCGAAGGTTGGGTTTTGAAGTTGACGATCTACGGAACACCTCCTACCTGGGGATTATGGCTGAATAATTGAGCATTGGTAACCAGTTTTATGAGTATTCGTGAGCGATATGAGGTAATAAAAGCGTTTATCACCTAAACATCGTAGGTTTAAGTCCATTTATAAGAGTTATACATGGATAAACCACATAGACTTAGGGTTATTTTTAATTAGCCGGAAAAGAACCTAAGTATTAGTTATCCAAACATTAGAGCACTTTAATGGTAGTGAATAACTTCTATATGATAGAGTTATTAGAAAACTTCAGCGAGAGATTAATAACCTACTCGATAAGTTATTCTTAGCTCTCGCATCTCTAAGAGTTCACAATCTGGATTTAAGCGGTACTTCGTGTCACCTTGGAAGTGACCTCCCTTCGGAAAGTACTTATTAGCTTAAATTTAGATTCAGATGAATAAGGGGAAGTTATTCGATCAAAGATCAAGGGTATGATTTGTTGGGGTTAATGCCCTAAAGTCTCGTGTCTTATAGTTTGTAAACAGTATATATGAACACCTGTGATTGTTAATATATGATATTTACTTCACATCTTGTTGTTTTGCTCATTTACATGTTTTATTTGCTCTACCACAAACCAATAAACATAAAATCCCTGGTTATCTGTTTGTGACTCAAGCATGTATTTGGTGACATACAAGTGGATCATGTCTTGAGAGATAACCAAAATGGACTGTAGTAAATGGATAAAGGAGGGAAACCTTACCCTGGTAACGCTACGGACGCGGCCCGCTTTGTGGAATGGTCACAAGTGTTGTGACTTACCACAAATGATCTGATCCTGATAATTCGTGTTGAGGACATGCGAGCGGGGGCATCCTATACAAAGAGTTTGTATAAGACTTGACCATAAAGTATTAATGTCTCGTTATAACACCGTTTATGACAGAGATTTCACTTTACTAGGATGACTATAGGTAACATGACCTTAATCCTGAGTGAGTTGGGAACTTCTGCCATTGAGGGTGGTCCTTTGATTTGTATGGGTGCGAGTGGCCAAGTCGCCAATTCAAACCTACCATTTTGGGGATACGTCTGATTTGGGAGCTAGGAACTCAACTACATAAGATGGAATTCACTTCTTCCTCAAGGTAGGGTAAGTAGATAGATGGCTCCTTTAAGGGCTGATTCCGGGGCTTGAACAATGTGGCGCTACACACCTTCTCTTAGCCCGAGAGGTGTTCACACATAGTTGGACTATGTTGTATTGTTCATTAGAGGAATTAGTGGTACTTAAAGAGTGAGATGTAACTACAGGGGTAAAATGGTAAATTGGCCCAGCTGCACTTACGAGCATATGTGAAGGGTCATCGTACTCATGATTGGTTATATCCAATGGACACAAAAATATATCTTTGGTGAGAAGAGTTCAACTGTTGGTCTTTAGTGGAATCACTGACAGTTAACGGATGGTGAATCTCGTGGCTAAAGGGTTTAGTCAGCTATTCACGTACCGTTGGAGCTTCGAGCCACGAGTCGATAAGGTCACCTGGGTAGCTTGGATAAAGTTGAGAACCAGTGTTTGGGTTAATTTGAAATGTTCAAATTGACAAGAGGAAGTTCAATTATATATGTATAATTGGACTAGTTAATTATATATGATATAATTGGCTAAATGTATGAGATATATTATTTTGGAGGAAATTAGATATAAATATGATTTATATCAAGTAAAGGAAAAATACTATAGTATATATATGATATCAAACTATAGGATATAAATATAATATGATTATATTTATTAAATAAATGAACGGATTAATTATTTAATAATTAACCATTTTTTTTCACGTATGAACGCGGGAACGTGGGATGCGAAGGTTAAGGTAATCGCGGGTTGATATTTGAAAATCGTTTTCATTTTTGAAAAGAGAATTCATTCGTGCAATCGAGAGACCCTACGCCCCAAAAGAAACCGTGAAAGATCAATTGCTGAGAGCCTATACGATAAATTCTCTTTCGTCTAAATGATCGTATAGTTCACGCATTCCCTAAACGATCGCATACCACTTTCTTAAACGATTGTCCAGTTTTTCCTAAACGATCATGTAGTTTTACTATACGATAACCATCCCTGCTATACGATAGCAACGATCTTCTTGTGCGCACTTGTCGACTACACGATACCCTTTCCTCCGTCCTCTACCAAACTCACCAGAGCCCACACTTTGGGTTTTTGACGCCGAGGATACCTGGGTTTCCTTGGTGGTGGTGTTGTCTCTGAATCCTCGTTCATGTACGTTCGGATCGTGCAGTATCAGTCGAGAGACCTACCAGGTGCTGGTAGATCGGTGGAGTTTTTCGCTGCTGTGGGTTCACATAAAAGAAGATCGTCTTCCTCTGGTATGAACCCTTTCTCTGTATTTTATCGCACTCTGAGCATGCTGTTGATAAGTTTATTATGCATAACTGTTAGTATAGAATGTATATTGTTTATAAAAGAGAGAGAAATATATATATAGAATAGATCATATTTTCTTGTGATAGAAGCCGTCTTCACGATAACCGTTTCTCCTTATTTTCTCTTCATCATGTAGATCTTTATAACATAATTATTTAGATATATGTGAGTATATGTCTTGTTGGTGATAGTTGTATATGTCAGAAGATGGAGAGACTTAATCTTTGGCAATATTGTATGAATTAGCTTCCATGGTCGACTCCTTACTAGGTATGTACCCTTGTACTGCCTCCTGCCACCAAAGTCGAGCCTTGAAGGTCTGTACCTTTCCCCATCAACACCTGTTTACGCTTGTAGATCCATTTCACAACGGCTATAGGTTTTATTCCATCACTGCTGATCTATAAGATCCGCATACTGAGTTTAAGTACATCGCTCATCGCCTCGGAGATCCATGGCCTTTGAACCATTTCATGCCCGTTGGTCTAACATAATCCTCACATCTGCTTACTGCAATTAAGGAGCACACACGGATTTCCTATCAAACAATCAGAAGATCACACAACTCTGCTAGCAATACGCAAGAGGATTTTCGTGAACCCTCCATGACCTAGTCAGAACAGCGTATGGATTTAAGCAACCTCCCACTACGTCGAGTGGTTCCCTCACTCTTGAGTGTGGAAACCGACTTACTAGATTGAACTCCCCACAACAACTCTTACTGGTGTAAGCAGGACTCTTCAAAAACAACTCTTGTTGAAAGTTCTCAGTAGTTTCATTCGGGAAAGCTACACAACACCCGACTTTGCTTCATACGACTGTGCTTCCTCTATATGATCCTCCTCCAGGAATAGCAGGTTTGTTGCACTGCACACCACAATACCCAAACGAAACAGCAGGGACCCCAGGTGCAGTGATTCTTTTTGCAACTAATTCGTTTATTTAGTCTTATGTGCCAGTTTATTGAGCGACGCTGATGAGGCAACCCTCACCTATGCAAATTAAGGGCAATCCCAGATAAACGGAGTTTCATAGTTAGCTCAAGATTAAGGTCAAGTTATCTAGGTCATCGCTTTGAAATAGTCAGTCTTAAACAGTAAACAGCGTTATAAAATAAGAGTGACTCATTTCGTGGTCCGATCTTGTACACATCTTTTGCACAAGGACACCACTTCCTTATGTCCAACATAATGAATTAGGATCACTTCGTTTGTAGCACTTTTCTTGTAACTCAGCCACGGCCGCATCCATAGTGTTACCAGAATAAGGTACCCACCCTTATCCATATTATATGATCATTTTGACTATTTACTTGAACCTAATCCACCTTTTTGTCTCCAAAAAAGTTCAAGTACTCATCCAATAGTCACAGGGACTTTAGGTTATTGGATTTCTATTTCAATCATTAGATTTATTCAATAACACCTTTATTGAATTATCAGAAATAAGCTCCATTGTTTACATACCACGAGTTTTAGGACATAAAACCAAACAAACTCCCACTTGGACTAAAAACTCCAGTGGTAACTTATACATCCGATATATAAGACTGAGTTTATGAGTTTTATAGAGAAATTCAATAAACTAGGGCATCTCATACCCATCTTTTACCATTCGGTATCTCTATACCCGATATTTCTCCCACTTGTCCTAGGTTATCTGGTATTCCTAGTCCTACTAGGTAATTCTCAAATACTTTAGTCGAGAGAATTATTGTAAACATTTTAGTATACAATAGGCTTTTGATAAAACTATAAGGGGATTGCATCTTAATCTCAATAAAGGCCAGGAAGCACACTTTACTCACACTTACCCTAAGTTACTAAGCGATCGTTTAGTCAGACACTAAGCGATGAAGCTTGTTGACCTAAACGATCGTCTAGCGCGCTTTAAACGATACACGAGCATCTCATCGTCTATACGATGCGTGCAACAGGTAAACGATTTACTTGTGATGTTAAACGATCGTTTAGTCAGTTACTAAGCATGAAGCTTGCTGACTTAAACGATCGTCTTGCGCGCCGCGCCGCGTTAAGCGATCCACGAGAATCTCATTATTTACACGATGTGTGCAACCAGGTAAACAATTTACCTTGCAATGCTAAACGATTGTTTAGTCAGTTACTAAGCAATGAAGCTTGCTGTCCTAAACGATCGTCTAGCACGTGCGCGCTTTAAAGATACTCAGTGATCGCGTGCTCAATTGTCTTCCCGATCGTTCAACTGTAATCGATACTCATTCATCTTCACGATGCAATGGACAACGATCGCATAGAATCTTCTGCACGATGCGATCAACCCTTGATCGTCTCTTTTCTCGAAGAGCCGCAACCTTTGCCCATAACTTCGACGAACGACGCATGACTTCAAACACTTTGAATACAGACTCGATTATGATTATATATGCCTAAAAATGCAGGTGCCTTTACATACAATCACAAATGTAAAAGGAATTTAAACAGACTGAGACAAATCATCTCGAAAACATCCATTAATCCGACACATTCGTATTAACATTTAAAACATCACATAGAAAATGCCCCACCATGAATGTATAGTTATTTCTTGCAACAAATGAAATCGGAGTATCAAAAACCTGGCTCTGATACCAATTGAAGGTTCTCAATATGAGAAGTTCCATGAGCAGGCTTAGATCGTCCAATTTTACAGTGACCGGAATGATG